>NW_024387462.1:0-12470 GCF_900408965.1 Simochromis diagramma | reverse complement strand
GCTGCGCCTGAGCCGGCAGACCGGTCACACTTCAACGCTCAGAAGTCGGTGGATATGTTCCCAACAGTCAGGTCTATCCATGCCTGCTCTCACGCAGGGAACTCCAGGCTTTGTGTGAAAGACGGAGGCAGTGTTTCCTTAGCGTTGCAGTAACTGAACCTCTAAAAAAAAGCCCACTCGGCTGAGAGATGGATGGGTTTTCTGGTCTCCAACACAACAATGTTCATGCTGTAGCCACACGTTACTGCTGCGTCAGCGTCCCCTCGCTTCCCTCTCGCCAGTTTCTAAACACCAGGCTGGAGGCTTAAAGATGGGACTGTGTGAGTGATGGAGGCTTCATCCATCTGCTACATAAAGCCTGCTCCTTGTTTCCATCTCAGATGTGCTCTTACTCCAGTCCATCTACAACCACTGTGCAACTATAGTGAACTCTGCTGCAGGGTCATGTGGCTGATCTGAAAACCGTCGGTTCCTCTTTCCTCATTTTGATCTGATTTGAATATCACAGCATCTTTACACATCTGTGCTCCAGATGTTTCTCACATTTTTATTCATATGAAATATTGGGAAGCTTTTTTATTCTAAGAAGCAATTAAAAGCCTGTTATTCACCTCAACACACAGCCTGTGTGTGTGTGTGTCTGTGTGTAGATCTGACAGTCATTGTTGTGGCATGAGCTCATGTTCAATGAAAGGTGCATTTAGCTTTAGGGTCATAGTTCACTCCCAGTGTGAAAACGTTTGAAGCTTGTGACATGAACGTGCATCAAATAGACTATGTGGAAATAAACCGAACGCCAGCAGGTCAATGATAAAGTTAAGCCACACTTAGTAATTAGTTCCCCAAAACACAGAGAACATCAGTAACATTAATAACTAACGCCTAACATTAAGCGCTCACACCTCCAGGTGGTTCAAGGGGACAGTTGGGGGGAAACTGGCCCCAGCAGGGCGCAGCAGCAGCACTCGTGGTTGTGAGATCAGAAATCCAAAGCGTCCAATCAGGTCCCCACAGTTCATTCCTGGTTCTTTGCCTTTACTGCTCTCACAAACTAAACACTGTGTTATATAAGCTGTCCTGTCTGAACGCTTTTCAAATCTGAATTAGGATCGTGAATGTTCTGTTGGAACAAACATGTTTGTTCTTTGCAAGACCAGAAACTCTCTGCAGGCTCTGTTGGTGCTGTTATCTCTTTTATTTATTCATTCATTATGATTATTGAGATATTATACTCACAGCACATGTGCAATACAACACTGTGAGAGCTGACAGGCTGGAAACAGGAAACTCTTTTTTTCATGATGAAAATATAGACGGAGATTAAAGAAACACATTTTCACTGTTTGTCAGAAAGATTCAAAAAGGATCAAAATGAAAAAGCTCAGTGAGTCCAGGGCCCTTCTGTGCTGCTCTGAACCCAGAAGAAACGATAATACAAATGAAACCTGGTAGGATGGACGGACGTGTTGGGCCTTCCATCAGATAGAAACATGGAGCAAACATGTGGGAAGCTTTAACACTGTGGATTTCCCACTCGGTGTCACTGTGAGCAGTTAAATGTGTCACGGTTTGCCGGGGCAAGCCGTGTGGAATATGAAATAGGACCCAAAATGCGGCAGCTCTGGTGCAGGTGAGTGTTTATTTGACAACCGAAAATACAAACAGCATGGGTGTGGGTACCATGAAACAGGAAACCAAACTGGGTAGAACAATAACACAAACAAGAAACGAGGAGCAGGGAGGTCCGGGGAAATACATCGGGAAGACGAAGGAGACGAGGGGAAACAACACAGACGAACCAGCAACTACCATAACAGAAGACATAACTTAAATACACTCAGAGAACACAGGAGATTACACACAGGTGGGGAACACAGGTGACACGATAAACATAACGAGACAGGGCAGGAGTGAACACAACATGACGCATACTGACGAGAGACTGTCAAAGTAAAACAGAAGTACACAGAGGTTCGACAGGAGGAGAGAGAGCACGGGGAGAACACAGACATAACAGGCTGGGGGAACATGGAATAAACACAAAGAGAGACGAGAGCTCATAAATACACAGAGGGGGAACCTGACTGTTAGCCTGATGCTGCAGAGGAAGCTGTCAGCAGCTCCCACAGAGCCTGACTGACTGTGAGAGGACAGAGGGACTTCAAATCCAGCATCGCTTCAGCCTGTGAGGAACTATTCGCCGTGGTTATTTGTAGTACGATGAATCGTGTCTGCAGATCAAAGCGTGACTGTGAGATAATCACAGGCAGTGGCTGAGATACAGTATGGTGGCATTAAGTGCAGATTCCTTCAGAGCGCCATGCTTAAGCTGGACAATGTCAAATCCAATTTTTCCAGAAGGAATTCAGGAGAAATTTCTGTCCTTTAAAAAGATTTAATTTGCTGCAGCAGTTGAAATGACAAGTTCACAGCACTGGAGCGCAGTGTGACACAACAGTCTGCCTCACACCAAGGATGACCCTCATTGGGCCGTACAGCTCATGTGACAGTAACAAAGATCATTATGGCCGTCTTCTCCCAGAACCACACAGTCTGCTGTGACTCCTCCCCGTTCAGTCTGACCTCGCCTGGTTTCTGCTCCTTCTTCTGTGAGAGACAGGAAAGAAAAGCATCTCCCTCCATGGCCTCCATTAGATCCACAGTGTAGTTCAGGATATGTTGTTGGGACGTCCTGACTCAGAGACTATTCTCACCATTATTATGTGTCTGTGTGAGCATTGCTGCAAACCCTCTGCACTCGACGTCATCCTGCAACATTTCAAATCCAGACAGTAACGCTGGACGAAGCTTTAAAGCCTCAAACACAGAGCACCAACTCGTCTATGAGCACATCTGCATTGTGTAGAAATACAATAATGAAATAGCTTCATTTAAATCTTTGATAAACAATTGAATCATTTTTCAATCCTAACAACAAAACTACTCCATCACTTTTATTCACACTGAGATCAAATTATCTTATCTCTGACCTTTGACCTCAGCTTTGTCCCTGATTTCTTTCTCTCTTTTGAAACAGTTTTTAGGAGGCAGTGAATTCTTTGAAGCTGATGTTTGGTGCGCCCTCACCAGCCCAGAGAGATAAGAGGAGCCGAGACTCTGTGATAAGATTCAGCGATTAAACCAAAACTTCTTTTCTTTGTTTGTTCGCTGATGTTGAGTCTGAGAAATGCCGACTCCCTGAATACTTCTGTGGTCACATGACCATCGAGGTCTGTTTCAGAAGGACACAGTGGAAACATGTGGGAGTGGGGGTCACAGAGAGATCTGGAGGGGATCTGATGGGAGCATCAGTTTGATGTTGCACGCAGGTTTATCTTCAGTATGTTTCACCTGAGCTCATATTTGAGCGGCTGTGTGTGAATGAATCACTCTGCTGCTCAGACGTCTGTTTATTCTGAGATTCTTACCACACGTCGCTCCTGGTGACGTCTGCTTTTTGATGCTCGTCCTTTCATCGGCTGCTGGAGGAAGAACTTGAGATCAGTGAAGTCTCTGTGCTGCTGTGTCCAGACCACATAGCCAGTGTTTCTGTCACCGGGCCTTTTCACAGTCCCAGTGGAAGAACTGCTTCCATCGAAGTGCAGCCCAGAGGAGCAGTAAGATGCTCCTCCTCTTCCACTTTTCCGAGCTCCTTTCTTTTTCTGAAAACATGTTTGCATCAAACAGCGGCACAAACACTGCTGCTGACAGTAGGCCTGCTGTGACTCTGCTGTGGCAGACTGAGGGTCCACACTCTGGTGGGTTTCACACACATCTCCCTGGAAGCTTCACACAGTCTCAGCTGGCACACGCAGATGAAGCTGATTAGCATCTTTGTGCTGCAGGTTGAAGGTGATCCTTCTATAATAACTTGTTTGCAGCGATGCTGAAACTGGGAGCTTTAGCATTAGCAGCAGCTCGCTCTCTGACCTTTCACCTCTAAGCCTCTAAACAGAAACTGTGCTAGCACAAACACGAGGCAGAGGGTGGCTGTGAGACTGTAGCTGGATCGTGTTACACTTTATCCTGTTTATCACATATTTGAACATCTCACACTGAACCTTCAGCTGATAGCACAGTTTGTGTGACGGTCACGGCTCCTTGCTGTCAAGCACACTGCTGCACAAACACGTGGTCAGTGCTAATCACTGTTTTCTGTTGCCTTGTTTTTCAGGCTGTCGCCATACTAAAGAAGACGTCCTGATCTCACACACACACACACACACACACACACACACACCTGTGATGCCTGGTTGATCACAAACAGGTTTTAGGGTTAAAATAATGCCTGAAAAAATGCTGTGGTTTGGTTTATCTCTCGGTCTGTGCCAGGTGGGTGGAGCCTGTGTGATGGGGGACGTTTCAGATGCAGCGGAGCATTTTAAAGTGAAGGTTTAGAGGTTTCTCTGGAAGCTTCATGGGAGCCCAAATACCTCAGTTTATCCTGGCAGTGATGTTTTGTCTTGTTTTTGTTTTATTAGCATTTATAAGGTTCCTGTTTCTGGTTTCCTGATGTCCTGATGCACAGCCAACATCCACAATGTGTCAGTTCATTGAACAATGCTTACGCTGCACAACAGGCTGTTCAGTTATAATCATACAATCTCCATCAAAGGTGTGCACATGATCCAGTTAGTTTATAGGTCACACAGCCTGGTGTTTCTATTCATTTGTCCTTTCACATCACAGGAGAAAAACAGCAGCTGGTGTGATGCATCCAGATGAGGGTCCATCAGAGTTGAACTCGACAGCATCATTAACAGCACAAGCGTTACACTAAATCACATCAATCTGAGGCGTCTTCAAAACCCAAACTGTGCAAACTCACTTTTATTATTTATTAATTATTATTTTAACTACCTGCAGTTACACGAAGCTCCAACAGCTCAGTCTGTACTTACACTAATGAGGGGCGCCCCACAAAAACTCTGAGGCAACGACTGATAATCAATCAGAGAGCAGCAGAAAGCAGGTCTAACTGTCATGGTCCTGCGACCATGACTCAGTGACTTTATGTTTGTGTTCTTTATTGTTATTACTTTCATTATTATTCATGGCTGTTTTGGGATGGTTTGTGTTTTGGGATTTTAGATACTGGGTTTTGGGTTTGTGCTCCCTCTATTGGTCCCTGGTGTCAGTGTTCCCCTGTCTCGTCAGGTTAACCAGGTCCAGCTGTGTCTCCCACCTGTGTGTGATTTCCCAGTGTCTCTTTGTGTACTTATAGTGTGTGATTTCCTCTGCTCCTCGTCGTGTCGTCTGTGTTCATACCTGGTGTAATCCCCTGCGTGCTCTCCCTGCTGTTCTCCCTTCATGCTCAGGTTTGCTATTTCTTTGTGTAGTTTCTCCCAGTTAGTTCATCCTTAGTTCTGTTTTACCATCCCCACTTTATATTGGATATTATCAATAAATCACCTTCACACCTGAATAAGTGCTGCGTTTTGAGTCCTCCTTCCGCTCTCCACACGGCCGCTGCCCCGGACCGTGACAGTACGACGCGACCACAACATGGACCCAGCAGCGCTTAACCCGTCCAGGGAGCTACGGGAAAATCTCATCGATGCCACACAGGAGCTCATCGACCGGTGGCTGGAAAACCCGGGTGGCACGTTCCAGCGCGCTATAGAGAGGCGGCTACAGCGTCTGGTGACCGGTCTCCCATGGCTTCTGGGCTCGCTTTGTTCGTGGGAGCAGGAGTTCCTCCTTTTGGACCTCGGACTTCACCCCCCGTCTGCTTTTACTTTCGAGCAGCCTGAGGCGGTGAGCGAGCGACATGTTCTGGCTTCCCCAGATTTTACCACCATTCTCCGGCTCAGTTCTGTGTCCGGCCACAAGCTCTCAGGTCTGTGGCTCAACCGTTAGCCTCCCTAAGGGCTCAATTACCCGTTCTGCCGCCGCTCCGGTTAGCCACTCAGCCACCACCACCGCTAGCATCGCTACAGCCCACAGTTCCGGTAATGGCTGAGCCACAATTTTCGCACTGTTTTTCCACCGCTGTTTCTGGGCAGGGAGACAAACTGTTTCGTTACGGACCTGTTCCTCAACAGCTGGCAACATTAGTGACTGTTACTCACTCCGGGGCTTCCCCAGAGGCTGGGTTACTGCCCTCAGCTTACTCTGGACCCCTGGAGGCCAAGATGCCGGCTGTGAACTGCACCGGGCTGTCACTGCCTGAGCAGGGTCAGTGCTCTGCGCAGCTGCAGCCCTCCGTACGTGTGCCAGAGGCCCACGTGCCTACTGGTTCTGCGGCTGTTTTCGCTGGGGGGCCCGAGGAGCCCGTCCAGCCTCCTGCTTCGCTAGCTGGGGGGCCCGAGGAGCCCGTCCAGCCTCATGCCACACTGACTGCCACGTCGGCTGGGGGGCCCGAGGATCCCGTCCGGCCACCTGTGGCTGCTTCTCCACCTGTGGCTGCTTCTCCACCTGTGGCTGCAGCGCCGCCTCCTGCAGTACCATCACCTGCAGCGCTACCACCTGCTACTGCCACGCCTCAGCCTGAAGCTTCAGCCTCGCCTGATTCTGGTCCAGCTTCATCCTCGCCTGGCCCGGCTTCATCCTCGCCTGGCCCGGCTTCATCCTCGCCTGGCCCGGTTTCATCCACGCCTGGTCCGGGTTCAACCTCGCTTCAGCCTCGCCTGATTCTGGTCCAGCTTCATCCTCACCTGGCCCAGCTTCAGCTACAGCTTCATCCTCACCTGGCCCAGCTTCAGCGTCAGCTTCGCCTGGCCCAGCTTCAGCTACAGCTTCTTCATCGCCTGGCCCGGTTTCATCCACGCCTGGCCCGGTTTCATCCACGCCTGGCCCGGCTTCATCTCCAGCTTCATCCACGCCTGGTCCAGCCTTCGTGTCTGCATCATCGTCTGGTCCAGCCTCCGTGTCTGCATCATCATCTCCGCCTGCTGCGGTCCCGGCTTCCGTGCCCTCAGCCTCGCCTGGCCCAGCCTCGTTTGGGTCTGGAGCTAAACGGCCGTTTTCTGGACCGCTGGCTAGGCTACTGGCCGGGCGCCGTCACCTGAGCGGCCGCCGTTGCCTTCCGCACGGCCGGCCCCCGGACCCTCTTCGCCTGAGCGGCCGCCGTTGCCTTCCGCACGGCCGGCCCCCGGACCCTCTTCGCCTGAGTGGCCGCCGTTGCCTTCCGCACGGCCGGCCTCCTGAACCTTTTGTGCGCCTCCACGGCCTTCTTCGTGGCCGGCCTCCTGAACTGTCCCGTCCTGGCCTCCTGTGTTATCGGGCCCCTGGCCGGCCGCCTGAACTGTGTTTTGGACTCTGCTCCCCTGTGAGTTTTTTTTTTGTGAACATTTGTTTGGGACTCTGGGGCCTCCGTCTTTGGTCTTGGCCCGGTCCCTCCGTCCTGGGCCCCCTGCCGCCCGCCCGGGTCTGGTGGTGTGTTTCTGTGGCTGTCGGGGGCCAGCCCTTGAGGGGGGGGTACTGTCATGGTCCTGCGACCATGACTCAGTGACTTTATGTTTGTGTTCTTTATTGTTATTACTTTCATTATTATTCATGGCTGTTTTGGGATGGTTTGTGTTTTGGGATTTTAGATACTGGGTTTTGGGTTTGTGCTCCCTCTATTGGTCCCTGGTGTCAGTGTTCCCCTGTCTCGTCAGGTTAACCAGGTCCAGCTGTGTCTCCCACCTGTGTGTGATTTCCCAGTGTCTCTTTGTGTACTTATAGTGTGTGATTTCCTCTGCTCCTCGTCGCGTCGTCTGTGTTCATACCTGGTGTAATCCCCTGCGTGCTCTCTCTGCTGTTCTCCCTTCATGCTCAGGTTTGCTATTTCTTTGTGTAGTTTCTCCCAGTTAGTTCATCCTTAGTTCTGTTTTACCATCCCCACTTTATATTGGATATTATCAATAAATCACCCTCACACCTGAATAAGTGCTGCGTTTTGAGTCCTCCTTCCGCTCTCCACACGGCCGCTGCCCCGGACCGTGACACTAACACCTTAATAACTACACACACAGACACAGTGTGTCCTTCCAGAAGCCCTGCTGGCCTCTGTACTGGCAGATTACTTTATTCTCTGTATTGATCACAGTTTTTAACCAAATCAATTTAATACTAGTAACATCACTTTGTTACTTATGTTAGCTTCACAAGTGGACCTTATGTGCTATCACACACACACACACACACAGTGGGGCCAGTCTTTAAGAGCAGCTGAAACATCTATGGGTACACTGAGGTTCATTACATGGAATATAAATGGAGCTGGCTCCAGAGAAAAGAGGTTAAAAATATTTAACCAACTCAAAAAACTACAGGCGGATGTTGTCCTATTACAAGAGACCCACAGACCTCTTAGAGGTTCGAATGAACTTAAAACACCTGAGTTTCCCAATGTGTTCTCAGCTTGTTATAATTCTAGACAAAGGGGAGCAGCAATTTTAATACATAAAAATATTAATTTCACAGTACTCGATACAGTTATAGATCCAGAGGGTAGATTCTTAATCATTAAACTATCTATACGTGATAAAAAGCTATGTATTGCAAGTGTATATGGTCCAAATGTTGATGATCCCTCATTCTTTCACGGTTTTTTCAGTGCACTCTCTGAACACTTAGATGGCACACTTGTTCTTGGAGGTGACCTCAACCTTGGACTAAATGAAGACATGGATAGGCTCAATACAGCGGGAACTCAGCGTAATTGGCAGTCCACAAATATAATCAAACAGTATATGAGCGACTTTGGTCTTTGCGATGCATGGCGCTCCCTTCACCCCACCAGTAAGGAATATACTTTTTTCTCACATGTCCATCACTCCTACTCTCGTCTGGATTATTTTTTGGTCAGCAGCTCACTGCTGAACGACATTTCAGACACTGAGATTCACCCTATAGCTGTCAGCGATCATGGTCCTGTATCTTTAACACTAATGCAAAAGAATAATACTACGCCAAGAAAAAACTGGAGATTTAATATATCACTACTTAAAGATGAAGACTTTATTAAATATTTTAAAAAAGAGTGGACTTCATATTTGGACTATAATGACACTCCCGAAACATCAGCTTCTGTTCTATGGGAAGCAGGGAAAGCTGTGATGAGAGGTAAAATAATTTCTTTCTCATCACATAAAAAGAAAAAAGAAAACAAAAATATTCAGGAATTAGAAAAAAACATCAAATCACTAGAAGAAGCCTACGCGTCCCACCAAGATCAGGAAACATTGAACAAAATACGCAAAACAAAACTAGAATTAAATGAGATAATTGATAAAAAAACAAAATTCTTAGTACAAAGACTACACCTACAAAATTATGAACATGGTAATAAATCCGGTCAATTTCTAGCAAACCAGCTAAAAATAAATAAAGAAAAAACAACTATATGTGCTGTTCAAGATTCATCTGGGAACACATTATATGAACCGATACAAATAAACAACATTTTCAGGGATTTCTATAAAACGTTGTATTCACCACAAATAAACCCATCTAAAAAAGAAATTGATCAGTTTTTGGACAACATAACTCTTCCAAAATTATTGGACACTCAAGCAATGGCACTGGATTCACCACTGACACCAGGTGAACTCCAGGAAGCCCTGATAAGTATGCACAATAATAAGGCTCCAGGTCCAGATGGCTTTCCTGCAGAATTCTACAAAGAATTCTGGTCGATTCTAGCACCAGTTTTCTACAGAACGTTGTTGGAAATTAAAGAAAAGGGCAGACTTCCATCAAATATGAATTCTGCAAACATTAATCTCCTGCTAAAACCAGGCAAAGACCCTGTATATCCCTCAAGCTATCGTCCAATATCCCTTATAAATGTAGACCTTAAAATAATCTGCAAAGCTCTCTCAAAGAGACTGGAGAAAATAACCCCCCTCTTAATTCATCCTGACCAAACTGGTTTCGTAAAAGGTAGGCACTCATCAACAAATACACGTAGATTACTTAATTTGATAGACTACTCATACAGTAAAAACCTAGAAACTACAATATTCTCTTTAGACGCAGAAAAAGCATTTGACAGAGTTAACTGGAAATTTCTATTTGCAACTTTACACAAATTTGGTTTTGGATCCTCTTTCATAAACTGGTTAAAAATATTATATAATTCCCCAACAGCTTGTGTTAGAACAAATGACCAGACATCCTCCAGCTTCTGTCTCTTGAGGGGCACCAGGCAGGGATGCCCACTCTCCCCTTCACTGTTTGCAATTTTTATTGAACCACTAGCAGCAGCAATTAGACAGAATTCAGTAATTAAGGGCATAAAATGCAAGAACGTGGAACATAAAATCAGCCTTTATGCGGATGATGTGTTACTCTTTCTCCAAAATTCACAAACCAATATCTCTGGGGTGATTGAATTGATAAACTCTTTTGCAAGAATATCAGATTACTCAATTAACTGGTCAAAATCTACAGTCCTACCGATTAATTGCTCCTTCCATAATTCCTCTTCTACACCACTGCAATCGGGAAATATAAAATATTTAGGTATTAATGTTTCTCCCAAGCTTGCAGATCTAACTAAATTAAACCATATCCCACTTTTAAAGAAGGTAGAAGATGATATGGCTAGATGGAAATGTCTACCCATATCACTCATGGGAAGGGTTGCCGCTATAAAAATGATGGTCTTACCAAAAATAAATTATTTATTCTCAATGATCCCAACTAAACCGCCACAAGATTGGTTCAGATCTCTAGATTCATGTATGTCCAAATTCCTTTGGAAAAATAAACCCCCACGTATAAGCTTAAAAACACTACAAAAGACCAAGGATAAAGGAGGACTAGAACTGCCTAACTTTCAGCACTACTTCTTAGCCAACAGGCTTCAGTTTATCTCAGGATGGCTAAAACACACCCTCTTAGATGAACCTTGGCTAGATGTAGAACAAGCACTCTGCAATAATCTAGAGATCTCAGACCTACCATTTATCAGCTCAAACATCCAACGACATGAATGCTTTAAAAGCATCAACATCAGCTCTTCTCTGACAGCATGGTGGGAGTTTCTAAAATTGACGGCGTCTTCATTAATCCCATGCAAACGTACACCTATCTGGAACAACCCTGACATATTACAAAACAATAATATGATAAACTTTTCAGATTGGAGTGATAAAGGAATCAAATATTTAGAACATATACTAGAAGGAACAGAATTTATTTCATTTGACGGACTAGTTACACAATATGGGATCAACAAGAAAAGATTTTTAGAATATCAACAAATTAAATCCATAGTAAAAAAGAAATTTAAACCGGGTCAAGTTGAACTACAAACACCACCAAGTGTGGTTCAATTTCTTACTCTTAAAACCCCCAAATTACTATCCAAAATATACAGAATGCTTTCTAAAACAGATGAATCAATTTCACTTCCTATTGCAAAATGGGAAGCGGATTTATCAGTTAACTTAGACCTAAACTTCTGGTCTCAGATTTGCTTAAAAACCTTTCATCTAATTAGAAATCCCAGTCTTCAATTAATTCAATACAAAATATTACATAGAGTGCACTATACAGGTCATCGGATGTTCAAGATGGGCTTTACGTCTACCAACAACTGCTCACACTGCCAAACCAATTCACCGGACAATTATATCCACGCTCTTTGGTTCTGTCCACCAGTTCAGAAGTTTTGGCGCGAGATATGTGAAGACTTATCGAAGTGTCTGAAATGTAACATTCCAACTTCCCCCTTAGTGTGTTTGTTGGGCAGCTTAGATAATGTCACTTCAGAAAAGAATATAGCCCATATGGTTTTCACTGCCCTATGCATAGCCAAGAAAACAATCCTCATGAACTGGAAAAATAAAAATAATCTTAATTCTAACCAATATAGAAATTATCTATTAGATTACATTAGTCTTGATACAGCCTCTGCCACCACATCAGATCAATTGCTCTGGGCTCCTTTGATCAGCTCCATCACCTAGTGGGGGTGGGGGGGTCATAGTTTGGTCCCGCCTTCACTGTTGTGATTGGTGTGGGCGGTAGGGACAGGCTTAGGGCGTCGGGGTGTTACCCGGAGGCATCTTCCTTGGGGGGCTCAACCCGGGGTAGCGGTCATGTCCGGTTAGGGGCTCTGTTGGCTCTCAGGTGACTGTTTCCTCGCGGCTGCGTGCAGCGGGGCTAGGGGAGGGTCTGTGCTGACGGACGTGGGTTACTGACCTGGTAGCCTGGCTGCCCCTGGGTGGGTCCGGGATGGGCGTGAGGTTCTGGGGGCGCTCCGTCTCTGGGCTGGGACCCGGACCGGGCCTCAGGGGCTTGGGTCCTGGTTGGTGTGTTGCCGGGGTTGTGGGCGGGTGGGTGCATGGGGGCCCAGCCCTGGAGCAGGGTGCCGCCGGTGCGTCGAGCCACCTGGGGGGCTCTTCAACTGGTGGGGGAGATTGTCACATCTTGCAGGAGCTTTCCTCTCCTCAGGAGCTCCCTCTGCAGGAGGGGGAGATACAGGAGAGGTGGAGGAAGATCTCAGCCTGGGTGTTTATGTTCTATGTAGTCGG
>NW_024387461.1:0-22726 GCF_900408965.1 Simochromis diagramma | reverse complement strand
CAGGTATGACAGCCAAGAGGCATATCAGTGGAGGGAGGCACAGACATCTATGGGCTGGCAGCATCACCCTGACTGCAATTAGGCATCAGGATGAAGTTTCTGGACCTCTGGACTGATTACCAAACTCTACGCTGGTGCAGTGGTTGCTCCTCCTGCTGCAGGACAATGACACCAAACACACCTCCAGGCTGTGTGAGGGCTGTTTGACCAAGAAGGAGCGTGATGGAGTGCTGACCAGATGGTCTGGCCTCCACAGTCACCTGACCAAAACCCAGTGGAGATGGTTTGGGATGAGATGGAGCTCAGAGTGAAGGCAAAGGACCAACAAGTGCTCAGCATCTCTGGGAACTCCTTCAAGACTGTTGGAAACCATTTCAGGTGATGACCTCATGAAGCTCATGGAGAGAACGCCAAGAGTGAAACATGCACCATCATCTCATCCATCCTCTCAGTTTGCAAAGTAGACCTACACCATTGTCTCAAAGGTATACTCTTCTGTTGGATAATTTGTTAGTTTGTTAAAAACCGACAGAGGAAGCTGTACAAACACATCACATGTCAGTTGTCAGCAAAAGTTTAGAGAGGACAAAATGTAAGCGCTGAGAACTTCAGAATCTGAGATGTGTCCAGATTTGTAGAGGGACAGATCAGATTTATTTTGTTTATATCATGTTCAGTCTTTCAAAATTAGAAAAGGCAGAATTTGTGTTGTTCAAACACACTGATTCCACAAAAAGACACAAATGTGAAATTGCCTAGCTAACAGTTACAGAGCTACGTGATGATAATTATATGTGAAGACATTTGCTTTTTTAAAATATAGCTCCATGCTTGCATTTACATCTGTGACCATCGGAGGGCAGTAAGCACTCATTAGTCAGTTCTTCTTTACTGATGTCAGTGTTTCTGTCAGTTTAATAATATCTGTGTTCAAATATGTTTCAAATAAGTTCAGTATTCCAACATTGAAATGAACTTCATCATCTCAGCTGAACTGAGCTTCAGAGAAACACTGCATACTGATGTCTGTGAAGCTTTGACAGAAAAGCAGTTTAAAACATCAAGTGATTGAATCCATGAATCTAAAAATGTGTTTCTGAGTGAAAGAGAAAGACATGTACAGACTGAACTATCTGTTCAACAATCAGTGTTAAAGGACACTAACATGACACTCTTTAAACTAAACTACACACAGACACACTGAGGAACCACATGAGACTGTAAATCCAGGATAAAGAGGTTCAGTGAATGTGGTGTGGAAGGTGTGGAGGTGGATCAGAGAGTCAGAGGAGACTCTGTAGAAGGACAGAGTGCCAGCAGGACAGTCCACATACACTGCTACTCTGTTAGAGACAGAGGAGGAGGAGGAGGAGGAGATGGGTGTTTCTCTGTTATTGTGCCACACAGAGGAATAATGATCAGAGCAGAAAGGATCCAGGACTAATCATTGATTCCAAACACACACTCATCACTCCTTCCTTTCCTTTTGATTCCTCTGTAACTCACTGATATCCAAGCCCTCCTCGTCCACTTGACCTCCCAGTAACAGCGACCAGTCAGACCATCTCTACACAGCAGCTGTTCACAAGCATCAAACCTGTCTGGATGGTCAGGATATGACTGAACCTCCTCCACATGTGTCACCTTCCTGTTGTTGTCAGACAGTTGGAGATTTGTGTTCACTGTGTTTGTGTCGATTGTGAGTTGCCAGGAATCTGATAGAGAGAACAAACACAATCCAGCTGCAGTTATTGATCCATCATCTGTTCATTGATTGACCCTTTGATGATGACCCCCAACATCAGAATGATGAAGATGGTTGAATGTGTCCTGCTTTGTTTTCATGAATCCCATTAAAAACACACTTACACTTCCTCAGACCTGGTCTCAACCACCGGACTCCAGCAGGCTCCACCCTAAAAGGAGGAGGGGGGTCAGAGCAGCACAGTCAGCATGCACACATGGACATTACATGGCTCTCATACACACACTGTTACACGCTGATAAAGGAACAGTCCAACATTTTGACACATAAATGTTTAAACTTCAAAAGAGCAAAACTCATAATCACATCACATTTAATCTCCTTTATTAAGCACGATGTCCAGGGAGCATTGACATGTGCCACAGTCAAGGTTCAACACACTGTGACATTCATGCTGTCAGAGAGTGGATGCATATTAAATGTAAAGACTGGGACTGGCTACAAAAACTGATTCAGTACAGGTAGAGTGCAGCAGCCAGTGCATCACATATTTGGAGCTAATGCAGCGGTCATCACACCACATACTGCTTTCTATGTAAAGGAGCCTTCATTCTCAGATTAGGGCTGTTTGTGACCATAAAGTCTGTCTCACAAGGGCAGCCACAGTTCCAGGCGAGGATGCCTCCATGGGATGTCTGAGGGTGCAGACATGGGTGAAGTTAGGACCAGGTGCCAGTGGACCTGTGGACCTCTGGAGATAGGAGTTATTGTTTCACTCCACCAAAAGCAGAGAGAAAGATGTTTGTTAATAATCCTTCTAATTAATAAATGTAGAGAAAATTTGTTCAAGGTAAACAAACCTAATGATGGAAACAGCATCAACCAATCACAATGCTGCACTGCAGGAGGAGGTTGTGATTTGATGCATGTGATGAATATATTTATTTCTTGTTCTCGTAACAGGAAAATTATCTTTTATTTTTGTATATTTATACTAACATAAGTGCATTTAAAGGCTCGTCATCTTGATTTATTTATTCAGAAATGATATCAAACAATAAAACAGGGAAACCCTGAATTAAATGACACAATTCTTGGTCATTGATGGTTACAGCTAACAGTGTCTCTGGGACCACTTTTGACAGCATTTGACTGAAGTGCTGGTTGGCTGCAGGGCCACCATGAAGGCTCTTTCTGGAGCTCTCAGTGCTGCAACACATATCCTGCAGTGCAGGCTGCAGGGTAACAGGACCAGTGGTTGTTAATGCTACATCCACTTTACAGTCAAAAACACCCACTAGTCTGGCCTAACACCCAACCGGTGACCCGGTTTCCTCCACCAGCTCCATCCCTGTTTCTTAATCTCTTCTTTCTGTTGGAATGATTATTTCTTATAATTTGAATTTCAAGGTTGATCGGCCAAAGTTAATTCCCTTTGACTGCATTCTATTTTTCTGTTGTTTTCTACTAACTATCATCACAAAGTCCAGAAGATAAATTTGATATTTTAGCAGAAACAAGTTTCAGTAGTAAACGCTCAGAAGCAGCAAACTAGCAGTGCAAAATAGCCCATTTTAGTAGGCGGCCAGTTAAGTTGAGTTACATAGTAATCCATTTACTTTTACTAATATTTGTTTTCTAAGCTGGGGAAACAACTTCCCCCTGATTCTAGTTTATGCTGGGCCAGGCTAAACATGTCCTGGACATGGTCTCTGCACACAGATAAAACTTAAAATAAATAAAGAGAGTGAAAATGTCAGTTCCTTTCCAGAGATCAGTTTGAACAGGTTGCACCGTTGTTGCTGACAGAGATTTTGTCCTTTGAGACCCCATACAGACATCTACTGTTTAAGTTAGACCAGAATGGGAAAAAATGTTCCTATATGTGTGATTGTTCAAATAACACTGGTTTCCAGCATTAAGTAGTCAGACAGAGCCAGTTTCCTCATCTATCAGACACTGTTTGTGGCTGTAACGGCCATCTACATACCTCAGAGTGTCCAGTCTTAGCTGCTCAATCATCTTCACTCCTGCTTCTCCTGGGTTATTGTAGCTCAGGTCCAGCTCTTTCAAATGGGAAGAACTGGAGCTAAAAGCTGAGACCAGAGACTTGCAACCTTCCTCTGTGACCAGGCAGCCTGACAGCCTGCAGACATGACAAATACTCTTAGAGAAGAGAGAAATAGCTAAATGCAAACAGGAAATTGCAGCCAAAAATGAAACAGGAGTTAAAAATACTCCTCCTTGAATCGCTACCTTATCGTGGTGGAGGGGTTTGTGTGTCCCAGGGATCCCAGGGGCTATGTTGTCTGAGGGCTTTTGTCCCCTGGTAGGGTCTCCAATGGCAAATTGGTCCTGGGTGAGGGACCAGACAAAGAGCAATTCAGAAGACCCTTATGAAAAGAATATCGAGGGAACAGTTTACCCTGCCCGGGATAGGGTTACCGGGGCCCCGCCCTGGAGCCAGTCCATGGGGCCTGGCCGGGCACAGCCCGAAGAGGAGACATGGGCCCCCGCAGGCCCACCAACACCATAGGGGTTGGGTGCATTGTGTGCCGGGTTGCGGCCAGGAGCGGAGGCCCTGGCGGACTGACCCCCGGCTGCCAAGACTGGCAATAGGGACATGGAATGTCACCTCTCTGGTGGGGAAGGAGCCTGAGTGAGTGCGTGAGGTTGAGAGGTACCGGCTAGATATAGTCGGGCTCACCTCTACACATGGCTTGGGCTCTGGAGCCAGTCTCCTGGAGAGGGGCTGGACTCTGTCTCAGTCTGGAGTTGCCCCTGGTGAGAGGCGGCGGGCTGAGGTGGGTATTCTAATATCCCCTCGGCTTGCTGCCGGTACGTTGGGGTTTTTCCCGGTGGACGAGAGGGTTTGCTCCCTGCGCCTTAGGGTCGGGGAACGGGTCCTGACTGTCATCTGCGTTTATGCGCAGAGTGGCAGTTCGGAGTAACCAGCCTGCTTAGATGATCGATTTTGTAATCGTATCACCAGACCTGCAACCATATGTTCTGGACACTCGGGTAAAGAGAGGGGCTGAGCTGTCAACTGATCACCACCTGGTGGTGAGTTGGATCAGGTGGCGGGGGAGGATGCTGGACAGACCTGGTGCACCTAAACGCGTAGTGAGGGTGTGCTGGGAACGTCTAGCACACCTCCGGCAGAGCTTCAACAGCATTCCAAGGGAGACTGGGGACATTGAGTCCGAATGAACCATGTTCAGCGTCTCCATTGCCGAAACTGCTGCATTGAGCTGCGGCCGCAAGGTGGTTAGTGCCTGCCGTGGTGGTAATCCCCGAACCAAATGGTGGACACCAGAGGTGAACGGAGCCACCAGGCTGAAGAAGGAGTCCTATCGGGCTTGGTTAGCCTGTGGGACTCCGGAGGCAGCCGACAGGTATCGACAGGCCAAGCGGAATGCGGCTCGGGCAGTGGCTGAAGCAAAAACTCGGGTGTGGGAGGAGTTCGGAGAGGCCATGGAAAAAGACTTTCGGACTGCTTCGAAGAGATTAAGGCAAACCGTCAGGCGTCTTAGGAGGGGACAGCGGTGCTCTACCTGCACTGTGTATAGTGCTGGCGGAGCGCTGCGGACGTCGACTGAGAAAAGGCCGTGGAAGGAATACTTCGATGACCTCCTTAATCCCACTGACATGTCTTCCGAGGAGGAAGCAGAGTCTGGGGATGAGGGGAATGACCCGCCAATTTCCGGGGGCGAGGTCACTGAGGCAGTTAAACAACTCCTTGGTGGCAGAGCCCCTGGTGTTGATGAGGTCCGATGAGGCCCGAGTTCCTGAAGGCTCTGGACGTTGTAGGGCTGTCCTGGTTGACACGCCTCTGCAAGGCACATCACAAATCAGGGGCAGTACCTGTGGACTGGACGACCGGGGTGGTGGTACCCATCTTTAAGAAGGGGGACCGGAGGGTGTGTTCCAACTACAGGGGGATCACACTCCTCAGCCTCCCTGGGAAAGTCTATGCCAGGGTGCTGGAAAGGAGAGTTCGTCCGCTAGTCGAACCTCGGATACAGGAGGAACAATGCGGTTTTCGTCCTGATCGTGGAATACTGGATCAGCTCTTTATCCTCTCGAGGATACTTGAGGGTGCATGGGAGTTTGCCCAACCAGTCTACATGTGTTTTGTGGACTTGAAGAAGGCATTTGACCGTGTCCCTCGGGGTGTCCTGTGGGAGGTGTTGCGGGAGTATGGGGTGTCTGGCCCATTGCTACGGGCCATTCGATCCCTATACAACCGTTGCAAGAGCTTGGTTCGCATTGCCGGCAATAAGTCGGACTCGTTCCCGGTGGGTGATGGGCTCTGCCAGGGCTGCCCTTTGTCTCCGGTTCTGTTCATAATTTTTATGGACAGGATTTCTAGGCGCAGCCAAGTGGCGGAGGGATTTCGCTTTGGTGGCCTCAGAATCTCATCTCTGATTTTTGCGGATTATGTGGTTCTGTTGGCTTCATCGGGTGAGGGCCTCCAGCTCGCACTGGAACGGTTCGCAGCCGAGTGCGAAGCAGCGGGAATGAGGATCAGCACCTCCAAATCTGAGGCCATGGTTCTCAGCCGGAAAAGGGTGGAGTGCCCACTCCAGGTCGGGGATGAGTTCCTGCCCCAAGTGGAGGAGTTCAAGTATCTCGGGGTCTTGTTCGCGAGTGATGGGAGAAGGGAGCCGGAGATCGACAGACAGATTGGGGCTGCAGCTGCAGTAATGCGGACGCTGCACCAGTCCGTCGTGGTGAAGAGGGAGCTGAGTGTAAAAGCGAAGCTCTCAATTTACGGTCGATCTACGTCCCTACCCTCACCTATGGCCACGAGCTGTGGGTAGTGACCGAAAGAACGAGATCGCGGATACAAGCGGCAGAAATGAGCTTCCTCCGAAGGGTGGCTGGCCTCTCCCTTAGAGATAGGGTGAGAAGTTCGGCCATCCGGGAGGGGCTCAGAGTAGAGCCGCTGCTGCTCCACATCGAAAGGAGCCAGCTGTGGTGGTTCGGGCATCTGACAAGGATGCCCCCTGGGCACCTCCTGGGTGAGGTGTTCCAGGCATGTCCCACCGGGAGGAGGCCCCGGGGCAGACCCAGGACACGCTGGAGAGATTATATCTCTCGGCTGGCCTGGGAACGCCTTGGTATTCCACCGGATAAGCTGGATGAGGTGGCTGGGGAGAGGGAGGTCTGGGCCTCTTTGCTTAGGCTGCTGCCCCCGCGACCCGGCCTCGGATAAAGTGGATGAAGATGGATGGATGGATGGAGATTACAGTCGTAAATATTGAGTAAATTGCGAGAATAGGGTTAAAAATACTGAATTAATTACAGAAAAGATGCACTGCAAAAATAGAGCAGTACTAACGGTAGCTGGGTGGCCAAGCAAGTGACTTACACAGGAGAATACATTACAAAAGGAAACATTAAATAAACTTTTGCAGAAGTAGTTCTCTTGGTACACAGACTGCTCTGTGAAAACATTTCAAGTTTGATATCAGCTGATTAATATTTTCAGTGAACATGCAAATTACCAACAGTTTTTCTCAACTTACTTAGCTAGGATCTGCCTCGTGTCGAGAAACCACTTGGCAGCAGGACCGTGAGTTGAAACATACATTTACTACGACTCCCAAGATGCATTGCAGTAAAAGCCATCCAATCGCCTTGCTTAAAATCTGTTGACAAAGGCGCGCTGCAGATAAATATTGCAATTTGTAAAAAAAAAATAGAAAATAAATAAATGATAATTAAAAAAAAAAAAAGACCAATTTGTAATGACACCATTAAACACTGGGCCAGTTTATTTTCGTATTATGATGATAATTATCGCTGGTTATTATTTTAGAACAAATACAGGAATAACGGGTAGCGTCAAGCTGCTGATTGTCTTCATTTCCATAGCAACGGCGGTTGAGGATTATGGGTATGCAGTTATGGGATTAGTGCGCCGTTAGCCTAAATTGGTCTTGTCTAGATGAGAATATTATTTTACTGTTACTATTCATAACCATTATTATTACTGTTGCATCACTTATCATTATCATTTCGTCAGAGCATTTATTGAAACTGTTGATGTTACATTAAAGTCTGTATTTCAGGTATGAGCATAATTACATAACAATCTTTCATTGCAGGTGCAACTGTAATCATGT
Organism: Simochromis diagramma; assembly: GCF_900408965.1. NCBI lineage: Eukaryota > Metazoa > Chordata > Actinopteri > Cichliformes > Cichlidae > Simochromis > Simochromis diagramma. The sequence continues at coordinate 14,890 of NW_024387461.1, read as the reverse complement.
TATACACATATTGTTAGGATGCCTGGGTCGTCGACCCAGGGTTTTTGAGTTTATGATATTATTTATACTTTCTAGTTTTTGGTTTCTTTGAGTTCTGTCTTATGGCTTATGTCTCTGTCTTCTTTAGTTGCTCTGTCTCCCCTATCATCTGCATCCCCTTGTCTAGTTCGCGTCTATGTGTATCCTAAGTTCCTATATCCCCGTGTTCAGTCAATGTTTGTGTCTGCCCTGTTCCCACATCTCTGTTCCCTTTGTTATAGTGCCTGCCCGTGAGTCTGTGTTATGTTTCTTGTTTTACTTTGAAAATCCACGTCTGATGTTAATTGTCCGGTTTTGCTTCCCCTTGTCTCGTTAGGCCTGATTAGCCCAGCTGTGTTTCCCTCCTGTTACCCATTCCCTGATTGCTCCCTCTGTGTATTTAAGCCCTGTGTTTCTTAGTGTCTGTGTCGCGATCTGCCGTTTTCTTAGCTGTGTGTTCTGTCATTCCTCTAGTTTAAGTTTGTTTTGAGTTTTTTCAGTTATGTTATATTTTTGAGTACCAAATTAAAGCCTTTTTGAGTTCACGTCTGTCTCCGGAGTCTGCACCTTGGGTCCTATTCCTGCCTGCACACAGCCACACCTAACACATGTTGCATTTTTGTGCTAATTAAAGAGTTGAAGCTCGGTCAAGTTAATTAATGGTCTGAAGCTTCGGTCAGCGCGACGTCTGGCCGATCAACAGGAAGTTAAGGTGACCTGGAGCCACGACAGGATTGCATACATGGTTCCAATTCACCACATATTATATAGGAATAGAATAAAGGCCTGTGTGTGTTCAGCAGCCTGCTGCATTGGAGTTTGCCTGGTAACAGATGACTCAAACAGAGTCAGGAAGTATACTTCTAAAATGTCTTTGTTTGTCGAGTGAGGTCATGCACTGAGGTCAAGACACATAGTCTGCCTGCACACATGCACAGTATAAAGACTTGTTTTGCTTGTAAACGGCATGCTCATGTTCTGTTCTGAAGTGCAGTAAGTGAAATAACAGGAAGCATCTGGCGGTGGCGGAGGAACAGAGGAAGGAACTGTTCTTTTTTAGAATATGGAATTACTGGAATTGATGCATGTTATTGATCTGCTTTGACGCATAATGTTCGTCATCAACTATGTTATATATATGACACCCCATTTATTGTTCTGGGAAGATCGTGCTGTTTGAGTGATCGTGCTCGGCTTCCCATATATATGTGCTTTAATAAAATCATTGTTTTGACGCACAATGGACCTCCAGTCATTTGTCTCTCACCTCAAATACGAATTCGGGACAGTCTGATTGGTTGGAACCGAGCGCAGCCAAAACTAACAGGAATGGTGGATAAAACTATAAATGTGTTTTACTTGTGAAATAAAATAATAAACCCAACCAAGGTTTATGTACGTTAAATCTGCGCACTTTCAGATCGTGAATCAATTTGGAAAACACTGTGTGATGGCCACAACATGAAGCGATTTTATTGTTGAATTATCAGAGACACGTTCATGTGTTTTTGTTGAGAAATGTTAAAGATTTCATTAAAAGAAAGCTTTGAATTAGGGAGAAAAACACGTCGGGGGAGAGGGTCCCCGGTTCTCCAGTTAGATTGTGCTTCATGTTTCGCCGTGACAGGGTTATTATTGGAGTAAATCATTGACTATAGAAAAGATGGACGACGCGACACCGCCTCCTCCCATTGTGCAAAAATGAAGCCAAAATATCCCGCTTGTGGAGGCTGCCATCTTGCAAATTTGGAGCCAGAGTCTGCGCAGTAGTGACTTGAGGTGGAGTGACTGTGTAACACTCCCGCCCACACACCCGCTGGACGTGACCGCAAACACGCCCCCCTACACCTTTTACATAGCCCGGCTGCTCGAGTTCTTTTGCTGGTTTTTCCTTGACTGACATGAAGTGTGCCCCCCCACCTTCTTCAAATCCAACAAAAGTGGTATCAAACGTTTGTGCTACGTTTGTGCTGCAAAAAGTTTTGTTTGTGCTGCTATCAGTTTGAAGATATTCAAGAAAATTTCTAGAGGTCCCCAGAGGTCAACCAGCCACCCCCCCCCCCCCCCCCCCCACCCCCACATTAATTAAATCAAACAAAACTGGTGTCAATCAACTGTGCTACGTTTGTGCTGGTTTGTGCTGGTTTGTGCTGCTAAAATTGTCGTTTGTGCTGCTTCTGTTTTAAAGATATTAACGAAAATGTAAAGGTCAAAAGGTCTCTTCAGTATCCTTCCTGATGGCAGCAAACTGAAGACGCTGTTGAAGAGATGAGTGGAGTCACCTGTAATGAAGAGGACCTTTCGAAAGAGGCAGGCGCAGTAGATCTCCTGAGGAGGGAGGCAAGAGAGGACCCTGCAATCCTCTCCACTGCTCTCACTACCCGTTGTCATATTTTTCCTGCAGGACCCAGTGCAGGAGTCATACCACACAGTGGTGCAGTTGGTGAGGATACTCTCAATGGTGCTCTTTAGAAGGTGCTCATAGTGGGGGTTGAATCTCTTCTCAGCAGAGTGAAGAGAATTGTTATGTGCATTATTATTTAGCCCCCTTTGGTCTGAGTGCAGTCAGTTGCCCATAGACATTGCCTTAGTGATGGCCCGCTTGAAGCTGAAGCTCCGGTGCGTGTGTCAAAAAATCAACACACTGCTTCAGAAGCACTGTGTTGAAGCTTGATTCGTTTGGCCAGAGTCACGTGATCAGTGACTTCCGAAGCTTCATTTAGAACCTAACTGCTTCGGTGTCTGATTCAATGGTTTATAAGGAAGCGAATCATTCGCGGGATTTGTGGAGTGTTTGATGGTGACAAATAGCGAACCACTGATCATCCACTGAGAGATTTGGAGCCAGCGAGGAATAGAGGGGGTTCGGTTGTGTGGGAGCATTTTGAGTTGATTTTTGTCAATCGGGTGGGTTTTCCAGCTTTGTGTTCTGGCTGTTTGCTTTTGTTTTGTGCGTGTTTATTATATCTGAAAACGGGAAAAAGGTAAAATGTCAAAAATCTGCTTCCATAATATAAATATCATTAAATAGCTTTAGAAAAACTTCCACTTCACTCTTTACATGTAATGTTGTAAAAATATATATTTTATTGTTTAATTAATCTGAAAATGTTAGTCTGCCAAATGTGCAGCAATTGAATTTATTTATTCTCTTTAGCTGATAGTTTGTGGGGCCCAGGTAGACTGTATAACTGCATCTCTACCAGTTTCTCTGCACTCCAGCCTCTTCTGTTCCATGTGAAGGGATGTTCCTTAAGGCAGGAGAAATTATCTCCACGAAAAGGAACAGGTTCGGCCATCGCACACAAAAACAAATTCTCTTTTTAAATAAAAATGAAAAAGGGTTACCGTCAATGCATCATGTTTTTAATTTGCAAGTTCATAAGCATTTTCCTTTTCCATTTCACAATCAATTCTACCCCAGGTCAAAAATATGTCTGGGAAAATTTCCCTAATATAATATTATTTATAAATATACCCCTCCGGCGATTAATTGCATACCTGCATGGAGGCAAGACCTCACAGCAGAAGCCTACTCCATAATGTGTTTTACATTATTATATATCTATATATATGTAACGTGGTATTTTTCAATTATTGTATTTACCAACATCAAGAAGTCACAAGCAAAGAAAGACCACACCATGGTGCATATTTAAACAAGGAGAGTTTACTGGTCAAAACTATTTATTACACAAATAAACCACATTTTTTTAACCACCAAAAAATACACGTTCAAAGCAACACAACGGAGGCCCAATATCAGACAGAACTCCTCTCTGTAGAGTGAGCAATCATAATGAGGCGGTTGGTTTTATTTTGTGGATTCAACTGCTCTTCATGTTTTTGGCCACCAGATGTCACCAGAGAGGACTGTGTTGAAAAGCTTCGAGTAATGAACCGTTTTTCAATACAAGCTTCAATGCTTCAGAAAGCTTCATTTGGCCATCACTACATTGCCTGATGAGTGCTAATGACTAAATAGAGTGCACCTGTGTGTAATGTAATGTCAGTACAAATACAGCTGCTCTGTGATGGCCTCAGAGGTTGTCTCAGAGAATACTGGGAGCAGCAACACCATGAAGTCCAAAGAAACACTCTGATGGACGTGTGGACAGCAATGCTGCTTTGAGCAGTACCGATGTTTCAGGGCTGGATGACGTTTTTGGGTGGGGCATCTACATCCTGACATATCAAGGTTACTTTACTTTTAGGTCAATTTGCTTTACAGAAAAATAATAGCATTTGTCATCAAGATATTTATATGACTGCACTTGCTCAGGTTTGTCCGGATTTCAAACTGTTCTAAAAGTGTTTTGATTCAAATCTGGGGCTGTGTTATTGAAAGCAGCAGAGAAATCGATGAACTGAAGTCCTTTACTCTCTACGTGTTTGACAATCAGGTGAAGTAGAATCAAAAGCGCATCCTCCACTCCTCTATTGGGCTTATGTGCAATCGGCATTGAATCAAGCTGAAGTTCAGTGTCTTCCATAATCACATTTCTGATGATTTTTTCAAAGACTGAGGTGATGGCAGCAGGCCTGAAGTCCTTTAGAACTTTTGGACGACTAGATTTAGGACCAGGAACCACAACAGCTTCTTTCCAAAGAGAGGGCATGAACAATTTATTCAGAATAACCTAAAATACAGGACTGAGTTGTCTGTGACGGTTCTCAGTCATCCAGGTCATTGTAGACTAAGGAGCTTGGAAAGAAAAGCGTCTGGACTGCTTTGAGTTGCTTGAAGACGTTTCACCTCTCATCTGAGAAGCTTCTTCAGGTCTAAGGGTCAGTTGGTGGGGAGTCCCAGATTTAAACCCAGTGGGAGTTTCCCTCCAAAGAGGGACAAAGGACCCCCTGATCATCCTCTACGTAATCACATGAACCAAGGTGTGAAAGCGGGTGGGGGTCCTAATCAGCCAGGGTTTCGGGTGAGCTCATTGTGAAACCTGGCCCCACCCTATCATGTGATTTCCTGAGGTCAGATGGCCCAGGATGTGAGTGGGCATTAAGGCATCTGGGGAGGGAACTCAAAACTGGATTATAGATTATTTATATTATGTATTGATATTATTTATCTGAATATTTATTTATCATAACTCTGTTTCTACACTCACTTTATATGAGTGCTTGTTGTTTCTTGTATATTTGCTGCTATGACAACTCAGTTTCCCTCCTGGATTAATAAAGTTTCTCTGATTCTGAAATACAGTGAGCCATTATATTTGTAGTTTCTAACTAACAATATAAAGGCTCAGCAACCGATAGAGCCACAGCACGTCCCACTGGCAGCTGAAGGAACTTTTAAACAAAGGACTTTGCAATTGAAGCTTTATTTATACAGGTCGGCTCATTGAGACTCAATGTCTCATTTACAAGAGAGACCTGTTCCAGACAAACATATTAAAATTACAACAATAAAAGAAAAGTTTGTGTAATGTACTCAGTCACTTTAAAAACGAGAACAAGTTCCCAGAGATGGTTTCACAAAAACATGTGTACGTCTTTTGAAGTCTGCAAGTGAAATCAACGGAGAGCCTTAAATCCTTCGGTTATGTTTTCCATGAAGACGGAGCAGAAAAGGAGAACGCCTTCTTCCCAAGCTCTGCATGAACTGATGGAACAGTGGATGTAATGATGTCCTGAGACTGCAGGCTGTGACTAAACTGTTTGCCTAACATGTACTCTGATAAATAGGAGGCAGTAACCCAGAAACAGATTGATAGATAAAATGATACTAATGGACCATCCTGTGTAAGACCAATGAGGACCAGTTAACCAGAGAACACAGAGTACAGTGGTGTGTTAAAGGTTTACAGACAGTTATAAATCTTATTGCCCCATGATGGACAAAATCCAACAGATGAAGAGAGCGAGCAGAGTCATTCATATAAATCATGTCACTGTAATCCAGGGCAGGTAAAAAAAAAAGGTGGCAGCAACAAGCTTTTTCCTGTGAAACATGATCTGTTCCTGGAAGAGAAGCCCAACTTCAGCCTCAGTGTCTTTATTAGATGTTCAATGTGTGGCTTATAGGAACGACTGTCATCAACCACAATACCGAGGTATGTGTACGAGGCCACAGTTTCAATAGAAATACTTTGAGTAGATACAGGAGAAGGAAATAAAGCCAGACCCTCTTTCTGTTTGTGAACAACATGACTTTGGTTTTTTCTACATTTAAAGCCAGTCTGAGCCAGCTGAGACTGAATACTATCAACAGCTGCTGTAACTATGTTACAGCAGCTATGTTGATAGTATAAAATGAACAGATGCATCTAGATTTTGTGCCACACCGTTGACATAAGTAGCCCAGGACAGAACCCTGTGCACTCGTTTAGTGACATTTAAAAAGCTGGAAGAGAGACCATTGAGCTGAACGCACTGCTGATGTCCAAAAGAACATTAGAGAAGCATCCAGCTGCTCGGTCTGAAAGGCCTATTTCCAGTAATCTATGACATAAAATGCTGTGGTCAGCAGCTCAGCTCATAAACCAAGGGACTGGGAGCAGCTGCGGCTGAGTGTTGCTGGAGTTCCTGTGCTGTTAGATCCTCATCCTCTCCACGCAGCTTGGAAGTAGGTGAAGTTGTGCCAGAAGAGTTTTTGTTGTGGTCAACAGTGTCAAAGACTTTGATAGATCAATAAAAAGAGCTGCACAGTAGTTCTTTGCATCCAGCGCTTCATAGACGTCTTTGAGAACTTTTATCGAAGCAGTTCCAGTACTGTGCAGTTTCCTAAAACCAGACTGGAAGGGAGATAAAATCCTATTTTCATCCAGATAACTTTGAAGTTGATTATTTACCAGCCTTTGAAGAACCTTAGATAAGACACAGAGTTTGGAAATTGGCCTGTAATTACTAACTGTTGAAGAATCACCAGCTTTCAGTGGGGGAGTACAGAGGCACACTTCCACATCTGTGGTAAAGCCTTCTGTTGTAGAGAAAGATTAAAAATATAAGACACTGGCTCAGCTATGATATTTGCAGCCAAGTGCAAGAAGGAAGGAGAACGATTGTGAGGACGAGTTTCTGGTTTTGGGGCTATTCAAAGCCTTACAAACCTCTTCTACTGTGACAGGTGTGAAGGAAAAGGTATCAGTAAGCAGGAACTACGAGCAGACTTGTGTGCAAGAGGTTTACCATCAGATACTGTGCTGAACAAAGAACAAGAAGCAACAAAGTGTTTGTTAAAGCAACATTTCAGTTTTGTGTGACACAGGAGTGGAGTCGATATTTAAGTGAGAAAGAAGCTCTGAGGAGTCACAGCTGGCAGAGACACTTTATAGTTTGCCAAAACCTCCTACGGTTGTTTGGACTGTCAGTCGTTAAAGTAAAAAATAGTTACATTGGATCTTGATGATGGAGGCAGTAATCCGATTACACAGCTAATGAAAACATAGCCAATCAGCATCAGAGCCAGACTTCCTGCTCAGGCCTGGTTTCTCTCATGTAGGAGATCGGCCGGTACTGAACCAAACCAGGCCTGTCCCGACCTTTCACCCTGACCTGGCAAAAAGGGGCGTGTCTGTCCACAAAGTAGACACAACTCTCCTGTAAATGTTCCCAAACTGACATTGTCAGCCTGTTTAATACGACCCCAGTTCAAACTGATGCGGGCTCGGAGCGTGAGATTTTAGTGTTTCTCACAGCACCAACTATGCAGTGATCACTCAGGTCGTTGGCAAAAACTGCAGATGTGGAAAACGTACGCAGCATATTAGTTAAAAAAGGTCAATAAGAGCAGATTTATCTGGGTGTTTAGGATCAAGGCGTGTGAGGCTTTAAATAATTTGAGTCAGTTTTAACAACAAGCAGCGTGCCTTAAACTCATCAGACACAGAAGAAAGCCAGTCCCAATGAAAATCATCCATCTGAAAGACGTCATTAACCCTTGTATGGTGTTCGGGTCTGTGAGACCCGTTTTCAGTTTTTCTCAAGAGAAAAAATAAACAATGAATTATTTTTTCAACCTGAAATTCATTGGCTTTGGCTTATTTTCTGTGAAGAACATAAATCCAAACTAATTTTCAATGACCTCATACTGTACCTCCCCCCACGCATTTACATTACATACAAGGTGTTCGGGTCCACTGGACCCAGGTCTAATAAAAGTGTTGAAAGTGCAGGTCCTGTGTTCCCACACTCTGTCTTCCTCCTTTCTGGTGCTGCTGATAGTGGATTTGATAGATGGATTTGGTGCTTTATTCAAATGCAGCTGAGAACAGGTGAGTCTTCAACCTGGATTTAAATAAACTGAGTGTTTCAGCTGATCTGAGGCTTTCTGGGAGTTTGTTCCAGATATATGGAGCATAAAAGCTGAATGCAGCTTCTCCGTGTCTGGTTCTGACTCTGGGAACTGATAAAAGACCGGATCCAGATGACCTGAGGGATCTGGCAGGTTCATACTGGGTCAGGAGGTCACTGATGTATTTTGGTCCTAAACCATTCAGAGCTTTATAGACCAGCATCAGAACATAAATCCAAACTAATTTTCAATGACCTCATACTGTACCTCCCCCCACGCATTTACATTACATACAAGGTGTTCGGGTCCACTGGCTGCCTGACGGACAGGCAGCCAGTGTAAAGACCTCAGAGCTGGACTGATGTGGTCCACTTTTTTGGTCTTAGTGAGGACTCGAGCAGCAGAGTTCTGAATGAGCTGTAGTTGTCTGACTGATTTTTTAGGTAGACCTGTAAAGATGCTGTTACAGTAATCAAGCCTACTAAAGATGAATGCATGGACTAGTTTTTCCAGGTCCTGTTGAGACATCAGATCTTTTATCCTTGAAATATTCTTGAGGTGATAGTAAGCTGACTTTGTTATTGTCTTAATGTGTTTTTCTAAGTTTAGGTCTGCATCCATCACTACACCCAAATTTCTCGCCTGGTTTGTGGTTTTTAGATGTATAGATTGAAGTTCTCAGGTGACCTGTAATCGTTTTTCTTTGGCGCCAAAGACTATTACCTCAGTTTTGTTTTTGTTTAGCTGGATAAAATTGTGGCACAGCCAGTCATTAATTTCCTCAATGCATTTACTAAGAGCCTGTACAGGGCCTTGGTCTCCTGGTGACATTGTGATATATATTTGTGTGTCATCTGCATAGCTGTGGTAGTTTATTTTGTTGTTCTTTATAATCTGTGCCAGTGGGAGCATGTAAATGTTAAACAGAAGGGGTCCCAAGATGGAACCTTGGGGAACTCCACATGTGATACTTGTCTGCTCAGATGTGAAGTTACCTATTGATACAAAGTATTTTCTTGTTTTCTAAGTATGTTTTGAACCAGTTTAGTACAGTTCCTGAAAGACCTGCCCAGTTCTCCAGTCGTTTGAGTAATATGTTGTGGTCAACTGTATCAAATGCTGCACTGAGATCCAGTAAAACTAAGACTGACATTTTTTCACTGTCTGTATTCAGACATATGTCATTGAACACTTTGGTCAGAGCGGTTTCAGTGCTGTGGTTCTGTCTAAAACCTGACTGGAAGGCACAACTAATGTGGCTATGTGAGCTAATTTGCGATGTGCACCGCTGGCCCAGCCATTTATTTTTTAATGCACCTTCCCAGATTACTTCACTGCGTGTCGTGCCCAGGGCTGGACTGGGACAAAAAATTGTCCCGGGCATTTTGACTAGAGAGACCGGCCCACCAGGTATTAAAGCCATAAAGCCTTTGAATGAAAACAAACGCTGTTGTGACAGTGATGTACAGTCTTGTTGGTATATGTATGATTTCTATACATTTTACATCAGATGAAAACTTTGGTTGTAAGATTCAGATAATTATTTATTAAAAGCGAGACATTTTAAATAATAAGAATTCTTTCTTATTATTTAAAATGTCTCGCTTACTTCAAAGTATTTCTTTGTGCCCCCCTTTCCCTGTTAATGCCCTACCTGCCCCCCTGGCAACACTTTGTTAGACCCGCCCCTGCACAGTTACCAGCTGTCAGCTACTTAGAAAAGGATCCTGGTGTTATTTGTCTCTCAGAAACAGTTCATAACTTCCCTTCAACTCATTCATGTCACCTAAAAGTTAAACCTGTTTCTCCATCACCTGTTCAGCTCTGATGATTCAGTAAGGACATCTCCTGGTTTCATCTTCATGTTTCCCTCTCACCACATATCCAAACCTACATCATGACCAGCAGTTTTACAGCTGTGGCTCCAGCAAACATCAGCTGATACTAGAAATTAATATTAAATAAATTCTAACAAAAGCTGATCAAGCTTAAACGTGCTGCTGTTGTTTAGCGCGACATCTGCTGGTTTCCTCTTTCTGTTGCAAACGATAAACAAACAAGAGAGAAAAGCCGATCGGCTGATCATTGATCAGTTTCATGATTGAAGTAGCAACAGTAGAGGGAGGGGGGAGAATGACAGTGTAAAGACACAAAATAACTCCAGCTTTGTGTCTTTTTTTAATTCTAGCTGACAAACTGGGACAAACTGCGTTCCTTCTCAGCTCAACACGAAATGCGTAATATTTTCTCTGAATACGAGACGATTCTGTTTTTTACGGGACGGTTGGAAACTCTACTAAAATAAAGTTCACTATCAGTAACATCATAGCACCACCCAGCTGCATAGAAACTCCGTCATGCTAGCTAGTAGCAGTACGAGTTATTGTAATTGACTGTAAAAAGTCAGCACAAGGAAAATAAACTCCACCTAAACTTGGTTTATATCTGACCCAGATAGACTGCAGGTCATAACTTCTTACCTGAAGTTCAGTTCACCTGACACTCGGACCGGCGGCCGCCTCGGGTCTCTGCTCCTCCTGCCTCCCCTTTCCCTCATCCACCTGCCTCTGTGGAAGGTCCGCCAAAGCAACCACCAAACAACTGACTTATTTTTACACATCGACCAGCATACGGCCAATCCACCACCTTTCATTGTTTATACCGTTACAAAACACAAGTAAAAAAACCTCATCTGCTCATAAAAATGAAAAATCACCATCAGTATGCCCGATGGCCAGTCCAGCCATGGTCGTGCCATCAGTTAACCCTTCACGTGGCAGCTGTGACACGCGTGCCCAGGGTTGCCGACCCCTGCTCTAAAGCATCTGATTTGGATTCCTGAGATCAAATATATTTTCCTTTGGCTTTGTTTTCTTCCCATTTGTGGCTTTAATGTAGTGTTACATCCTGGTTGTTTGCTTCCATCTGTATACATGTCCAGATTCACTGTTATGTTTCTATTCTTACATTGCTGTGTGATCACTGTTCCCTCTGCTGACTGATGTGACCTTTTGTATCTCACACTGATACTTGTCATATTTGTATCTGCGCCTAAAAGATAAAAAGTTTTCCATGCTAAAACAAAGCTCCACCTCCTGCAGTTCTCCCTCTGAACCACTAGATGTCTCTGTTATCTAAATGAAGACGTGCAGCACAGCAACCACAGCAGCGCTCGGATCACACCTGTCCTGTTATTATGTATAAAAGCATGAAATAGGTGAGACAGGTGGGATCAATATTAATGTTGTGGAAATATATGAAAAAGCAACAGAAGAGTGAAAACATTTCGTGTTTCTAGAAAGATCTTTCAGCTCACAGCTGCTCACAGACTGTATTTACAAGTGACAAACTGCAACTCTACAGTATATCTACAGCAGGGCTGCCCAATCCCAGTCCACGAGAGCTACTATCCTGCAGCTTTTAGATGCATCCCTACTCCAACAAAGCTGAATCAAATGGTTTGATTACCTCTTCAGCATGCCATCATGTTTGGCAAAGGCCTGATAACAAGCCATTCATTTGATTCGGGTGTGTGGGAACAAGGATTCACTCTGCAGCACTGACAGTCATCTGCACTTCTTCTCATTCCTCTGTCAGTCACTGCTGGATGAAGCTCTCCTCTCCACCTCCCAGTAACATGGCCCAGTCAGAGCGTCTCTACACACAAGCTGCTGCTGCTGCTTCAACCTCTCTGGATCATCAGGACACAGCGCCTCCTCTCTCAGCACACACACCGTCCTGTTTACCATCATCACCTCCACCTGCAGAGAGAAGAAGGAAGAGCAGAGGAGATAAACGAGTGTTTCCAGAGACTCTTCATCAGCTGTCAGTCAGTGATGCAGCACATCCAGTATAAAGAGCAGCAGGGACTTCAGTGCTGGGACTGTACTAGGACTCATTGTTGCTTCACTTTTTCTAATCTTTGGATTTTTATTGAAGTTGATGAAAATGTTTTTCCCTCCTAGTTTGAGTTTGGACTTTCATTTATTAGAAGAACCTTGGTGTGTCCACTCTAAGCTCTGTAGGAACCCCAACAACAAGCCCAACAATCCAGATGGACGGTTCCAGCTGTTAACTGGAGGAATTCCATCCAAACATCTGCTCTCACTAAATTCTTCCTCACCTACATACTGTGTTCTTCACTGCTTTAAACTTGGAAATGAATGCAGTCATTGGTCTGCGTGCTGCTTTGTTCAGAGAGCTGATTGGCTGTTGACAGTGTTTGATCAGAGTGTGTCAGCCATTACTATGGTGACCATAAAGGTGAGAAACAGGAAGTGTTTGTGTCCAATCCTGAAGCCTGTCACCATTCTCCTCTCACAGCTTCACTGAGAAGCTGCAGCTTTACAGGAAACACTGGATCTTTGTTTCATACCGACTGTGTTTAGTACAATACTGCTGACAGCACCACCCACTCACTCCATTACTCTACTGACCTCAGAGTCTCCAGTCTGTAGTCTGGACTCTGCTGAAGATCAGACAGCTGCTTCACAGCTGGATGCTGCAGCTTCTTGTTGGAGCTCAGGTCCAGCTCTCTCAGATGGGAGGGGTTGGACTTCAGTGCTGCTGCCAGATAATCACAGCTGATCTCTGACAAACCACAGCCCCTCAATCTGTATAAAGAATGAAAGATGTAAGTTTATTAGACAAAGTGTGAGCTTGAAACCATTCAGTGTTTCATCATCTGTTCAGAGCTGAAGAAGGTTCAGAATGTAGAAGTTTAGAAAATGGAAACTCCAAACAGCTGAAGCCAACAGGAAGCAGCTTCAAGCAGGAAACTGTGCAGAGTTTCAGACTATATGTCCTGATGCAGCCAGTTGGATTTTGGAGATTTGAATCTCTGTTCTGTGACTAAGTCCTTGAATCATTTCTTCCAGTTGGTCCAACAAGACAGACTAAGTATTGGACATGTGTTGTGGCTCCATTAGGGGAGCTTCTAAATGTGATGTGATGGCCCCTCTGGGTCTGTCAGGTCACAGGATTGAAGAGAGTTTAAACTGGGCACACAGTTGTTCCAGTCTGGACCAAAGACTCTATACTGGGAATGAGTGACTGCTTTGACTGCACCCACTGGGACTTTTTAAAGGCTCATGTTCTCAAAAGATTGAGGCACAGAAACTTGTTGAAAGAGAGATAAAGCAGCTAAAATCAGGTGTAAAAGTAAAGCAGAGGATGAGCTGAATAAAGGACACTCAAGGCTGGCATGGAAAGGAATGAAGTCCATGGTGGGGATGCAGAACAAGGAGCAAAGATGAATGTGATGCTGAATCAGCAGAAGACTTGGACTCATTTGATTCCAGCTTTGATATCATTGATTTCAATGAAGAGCTTTGTGATTGTAGCAAAGGGCTGGTAGCTCTGAGAGTCCCACTGATGAGGTGTTTGTGTGGAAATCTCTTAGTGGGACCAAAGAGAGAAAAAGCCCTGGTCCTGATGCTGTGGGAGGGAAATGATTGAAGTGCGCTGTGAGGAACTGACTGGGAGATTTTCACACATTTTCCAGTCCTCCTTGGAACAACAGGAAGTTCCCAGCATATGGAAACAAAGGTTAAGTGTCCTATGGCACTCAGTGATGATGGTGCTGTGGCCCCACCACCTCCAGCTCTTTGTAAAGGAACTAACTGTAATCTGAAGCTTCAAATGGAACTAAGACTTCCTCCACTAGGTGGCAGTGTCTGATGAGAAAGTGTTAGTGGAGCTGGCCTGGAGTCAGAAACAGGAAGATGCAGGATTTGGGCTGAAATGGGGAAAAGTGGTTCGCACTAGTGCCTTAAAGCAAGAAGGTTGTAGGTTGAAGCTTGTTGGCCTTTCTGTGGAGGTTGGATGTTCTCCCACAGTCCAATGAAATGCTGCTTAGGTTCATTGGTGCTTCTAAATTGGCTGAAGGTGGATATGTGAGAGAGTGCTTCTCTGTCTCTCTCTGTTGGCCCTGTGATGGACTGCTCACCTGTGCAGGTGGACCACGCCTCTTGCCCTATGACAGCTAGTGCACAGGCTCCAGCCCTGTGAGCCTAAGCTGAATAAAGGGTTAGAAAAAATGATCCATAGATGGCCTGAAATTCCCCAGTTAGCAGTTTGGTAGATAGCTATGACATGCTAATCCCATTCAGCAGCTGTATTCTACCTGTAAACTGATCCCTGCTGAGCCAAAGCACTTTTTCATATACAAATTACAACTAGGGATGCACCGATACCAGTATCGGGTATCGGCCTCGATACCACATTTTCTAAAGTACTCATACTCGTTAAAAGATACCGGGCACCGATTCCACGGTCTGAGACCTGTCTATGTTTGAGCGGCATGTAAGGGGTAAATCACAGGCACCGAGTGCCCGCCCCCAGGCTCCGAGTGCCCGCCCCCAGGCCCCAGCTGCAGCTCAGAGCTGAGAGAGGGGCAGGCGAGACAAGTCAGCCGTGTGGAACTATTTCAAAGTGAACAAAGACGTGAAAACAAAGGTGGACTGCAAATTGTAGGGCTCAGTGATAGTAGAATCAGAGCGTTGTTTATTGGACGTGTGAGTTGTAGGTGGGATCTGTGTTAATGGTGTGGTTTTGAGAAATTTCAGGGGGTTGGCTTTGTGGTGCAGTCGTGGATTTTGGGGGTAGATATCAATGGACAGACGACAA
>NW_024387460.1:0-42616 GCF_900408965.1 Simochromis diagramma | reverse complement strand
GGGCAAGATACTAACCCGAAATTGCTCTCCGATGCATTCATCGGAGTATGAATGTGTGTGAATGTCAGTTGTGCTTGTGCGAATGGGTGAATGAACCAGTTGTGTAAAGCGCTTTGAGTGCTCAGAAGAGTGGAAAAGCCGCATATATAAGAACCAGTCCATTTACCATTTCGGCATAGTCCCTGCCTTTTTTAAAACTGCTGTTTTACATCCCTTGTTTAAAAAAGCCAATGGCTGGACCCATCTCTCACTAGCAATTATAGACCGATCTCAAAAATTCCATTAATTGCTAAGATTCTAGAGAAGATCGTGGCTAAGCAGCTTACAGCAGTTTTAGATAAATATAGTATTTTTGACAAATTTCAATCTGGCTTTCGTAAAGTTCATTCCACTGAAACAGCCCTTCTTAGAGTTTCTAATGACATTTTGTTACAAAGCCATGCTGGTAAATGTTCTGTTCTCTTAATGTTGGATCTTACGTCGGCCTTTGATACTGTTGACCACTATATTTTACTTAACAGGTTGAAATACTGGGTCGGTGTCTCTGGGACTGCATTGAAATGGTTCTCTTCGTATCTCTCTGAACGATGTTCTTCTGTGGCAGTTTCTAAGTATAGATCATCTTCTGCGTCCCTGTCTTTTGGTGTGCCATAAGGCTCTGTGCTGGGGCCATTACTGTTTCTAGTTTATTTACTCCCTCTCCAGCACATTTTGAGCCCTTTTGAGGATATTTGTTACCATTGTTATGCGGACGATATCCAACTCTATATATCTTTTAAACCGGAAGAGGCTTCTAAGCTGCGGCTTTTAAATGTGTGCTTGGAAACCATTAAAGGCTGGATGGCTGAAAACTTCCTCCAACTAAATGAAAATAAAACCGAAGTCCTCTTATGTGCCCCAGATAGACATATACCCAGTATAATAAATGCTCTTGGTCCTATTTCAACGTTTGTAAAACCATCTGTCAGGAACTTAGGGATTATCCTTGATCCTGCTCTTCCGTTAGATAGTCATGTTAAATCTCTTGCTCGGTCGTGCTTTTATCATTTAAGAAATATTTCTAAATTGAGCTCCATAATATCTTATACCGAACTGGAGATTGTTATTCATGCTTTTATCTCATCACGACTGGACTATTGCAATTTTCTGTTTACTTGTCTAAACAAAGGTTCTTTGGAGCATCTGCAGATCGTTCAGAATGCTGCAGCAAGACTTTTGACGAAAGCTTCTAAATATTCACATATAACACCGTTGCTTAAGCAGTTACATTGGCTTCCTGTCGAATCTAGAGTCCATTTTAAGATTTTGGTTTTAACTTTTAAGGCTCTTCGACAACAAGCACCACCATATATTATTGAACTTTTACAGCCCTATGCCCCTAGTAGGTCTCTGAGGTCGAGTAGTCAGGGCCTACTTGTCATTCAGTATACGAGACTGAAAACTAGGGGTGATAGAGCTTTTGCTACTGTGGCCGCCAGACTGTGGAATTCCCTTCCTCAGGACTTACGATCCGCTGATTCATTGATTACTTTTAAAAAACAGCTAAAAACACATCTTTTTAAAATTGCTTTTTGTTAACTTTGTTTGTATTTTGTCTTTTAATCTGTTATATCTTGTAAAGCACTTTGTGATTTCTATCTAGAAATATATATAAATCAAATAAATAAATAATAAATATATATATATATAAAAATATATATAATATATAATATATATATAATATATATATAAATATATATATAAATAAATCAGAATTTCGGCCTCAAGCGCTGTAAAATACATTGACCGCGCCTTCTTTCCCTCCGTCTCCATGGTGACTCGTTTAATCTGTGCTCCACTAATCAGGGCTTTATGTATCCTCGTGCGCGCGCTTAACTTGGGGTTAAAGCAACTCCGTGATGATTGAACTACTTGTTATCAGCCTTTCTGAAACCGAATATTCCGAGTTGGACAGTTCGGGGTTACTCAACCCTGAGTATCGTTTTTCACTCTGAGTTTTCTAAACCGGCTTCCTGAAATAGGGCCCAGAACATGAACATACAGAACCAGGAGTAAAAAAATTATGATATGAGTAGGCGAAAAAAATCAACATATAAATATTGTTCTGAGAGGCTTTTTGTTGGTTGAGTCTGAAATTGATTGTATGTACAATTCATATCCTTATAAAAAGGCAGAAATATGGTGTTTTATTAATAAACTTACATTTATGGATATAAAATAGCTAAAAGTATTAACAAATATTTTATAAAAAAACATTTATCATTCTTCCTGGGGAACTTAAAGAAAAAGAATAAAACATTTTCCCATCGTAAAGAAAACTCCCTTAAAATATGGACAATAACAAAACTGCTAAATTCTTCCAGAATCTCTGTGTAGAGGAACCAAAAGAGATGTGCCACAGTTTCTGGATGATCCCCACAGAAAGTTCAATTAGTATTTATGTCTCTTTTAAATGTTACCATATAGTGACTGGCTGGGTCACATTTATGAAGAATTTTATATGAGATTTCCTTCACCTTGTTCACAATTAGATATTTATGGGATCATCCAGACTGTCTTCCAGGTGATATCTGGAACATGTCGGTTCCAGTAAGATATTCTATATATGGGAGAGACATGATATCTTCTTGGAATAAACTACGTATTCTCTTATTGCTGTTACCAAGTTCCTGTGAAAAGCAGATTTTTCCCACTGCTGACTCAGCTGGATCAGGGAGAGTGACTGAGGCAGATATTGAGCTGTCAGTGTTTTTATATAACATTAAAGTCCCTGAGGGTATGGCACCAAGCACCATTGAGAATTCCCCAACACTGACGGGAAAATTATATAGTGTAAGGAATTCATTGTAAGTAAGTAGTACTCCCTCGTTAAATTTTAAAACTTTGTAGCGGCCGCCATTGTTGGCAGCTGAAATTTGGCTGGGCCGCGCTATGAATTCTGGGATATGGTGGGCCACGAAGGACACACCCGACCCATCCTTCAAACTCGGGGGAATGAAGGACACATTTGAAGGAGTCGAGGAATCGGGACAGCCTTCGTCGCCTGGCTGTGACATCATCGGCCTTCAAATGCGGCCTCCGGAGGATGCAGCCGACGTTTTGGGACACAGCTTGTGTGTCTTTGTTGGTCATGTGACCTCCCAGGGACTACACATGGAAATGAGCAGGTTAGCTCAGATCTGGCAGGTTTCCATCGTCTGTTTTTGTCCTGATGTCCATGAACATGAACACTGTCCCTGTCAAACACGTCCAGATAATCTGATCCAGTGTTGTTCTTCTTCTGTGGTGTTTGTGATGGAGCAGCAGCTGCTGATCCTGATGTCCTCCACCAAGGGGGCAGCAAATTCAGCTGACTGTCATCATTTATTAAAAAGATGTAACAATGTGACATAATGCAATATAATAGTGTCAGTTACACATTGTGGGTTGCACTGTGGCCAGAATGGACATTACCTCCTGCCTAATGGAAGCTGTCAGCCATCCTGCAACCATGAATTAGATAAGCAGAAGTGAAGGGATTGTTAACAACAATTTAATAATAAAATGTAATGTGATAGTTGTACTTTATTAGCTCCCCACAATCGTATGAATAATAACCATGAATGCACTGCATGCTCATAGCAAGTTCTTTAGGTTTAAAGTGAGATCCTGCTTTAAAGGGCGCTTCATCTGCTGGGAATGACATGTTTCTTCTAGTATGTAAGGCTCAGCCCATCTTACTGGGACTTACTTTTGTAGATCCACATGCTCTAAACCTGCTGCTCCATGATTGGTGCAGAAGCTTTAAGCTACTATTAACAAATAATGACCATGGACTTAGTTGTTACTACAATAACTTATCATTGAGCAACTTTTAATTTTACTTGTAAAACTATGCAAGTAGAATTCAATGGGGCACAGTGAGCTGAGCACAGGCCCACTCTGTGACACTCAGAGGTTTGTGGATATCATACTGAGAGTATTGGACACAGTGCAGCCAGCTTGCAGCCACTTTCCCACCACTTTAGCACAATGTTAAAGTGCTAAAGTGCTGCAGACCACGCCCGCCACACGCAGTAACCAGGTAAAATACATACTTAGGCAGAATTTTGCAAATATCTATTGTTACGGCCCTAGCAGGGCCTCCTCCTGAAGGTGCCTGTGTGGGCGTGTCCCACCACCTCTGCTGCCTGAGGTGCCACCTTTCCCTGTTACACAGCTGACTCACATCAGTAATTAAAAGTATTTAAGCCCAGGGAAAGGTGAGCTCTGGGCCAGAGTGCCATTAGCGTGGTTTTTTTTTGTTTTTGTTTTTTTTTTCTTGTTTTTTTTTTCATCTGATCACTTTCTTTTTTTTTTTTTTTTTTGTGTCCCGTTTGGATCTTTAGTCATCAGAATTGTTGTCTTAAGGCCAAGAAAGATGCCAAGCGGATTTATTTTACCAAGTGGATCATCATGGCCTTGCCATATTGGTCCATTTGATTGACCTTTATTATAATTATGAATTTATTTTATTTTCAGTTGATACAAACGGGACAGACATGACTGGAGGATAGGACAGGGAGAAAGAATGAAAGAAAGAGAGGGAGAGAAAGAAAACCAAATGGGAGAAGAGACGGTGAGAAGGGGGGGGAAGAAAGAAAAAAAAAAAAAAAGAAAAGAAACAAAACTCCTGGGTCACCTGTATGGAGAAAAAAAAACAGAAGAGAAAGCAAACAACAAAGAGCAACATAATAAATAAAAAAAAACGGCACCATCACAATAAACTAGCTAGCAGTAGGTATCAGTAGATACTAAATAATAAACGATATTGTGCAGCACGCAAGATAGACAGCGCACAATGTGCTTTGAGGCAGCAGCCAAGAAAGCTGTAGTCCGCGTCTGTGAATACCCGTGTGTACACCTGTGTGCATACCTGTGTGGATCAGCATGCTTGCATTCCAAAGGTTTCTCCATGTAACGATCTGCTAGGGAGTGTGGGGAGCCACAGCCCCGTCCTCCAGGGCATGAAGCAGGTATGGAGGAGATCAAAACTCCAGACATCCAGAGGCCTCCAGAACACAAGAGACCAAGGAAGACCAACAGAGGGGCAGCCGCGCCACTGTTCCAGTAAGAGCTGAGGAGAGTCCCAGATGAGGGCTCACTCAGCAGCCGCGGAGCAGAAGCCAGGGGGAGTTGCAGTGACGCGCCCGTGAGCTCCGTGGGCAGCCAGCTGTGCCTGAGTGACCGAGCCCCAGGCCGAGAGGCCGGGGGCACCCCACCTCCGAAGTGGCCCGAGCGAGCCCCAGGCTCCAGGCCCCGACAAGCGGCCGCCAAGGAGTGAGCCGGTGTGTACCCGGACGCCCACCCCCAGACACAAAGAACCACCAACGCACCGACACCTGAAGGAGTCCGCCACTAGGGAGTCCGCCATTAGCGTGGTTACAGCTTGTGAGCTGAGTGTTTTGTGTTTGCAGCTAGTGAGCTGTGTTTTGGTGGTTTGCAGCTAGTGAGCTGCTCTTTAGTGATGGGCAGATGAAGCCTCATGAAGCACTGAAGCTTTTCATCCAATTGGTTCACCCCAACGCGAAGCTTCTTGAAGCTTCATTTGCTCTAGCAGGACACCTACTGGACATAAAAATATTAGTTGGCATGAATTTGAAGAGTGAGGCATTTTGCACACAGCCTGTAAATGTCAACAACAAAAGGAGTGTGTAACACATGTATATTGTAGTGATGGCAGTATACTGTGTATAGTCATGCTGGCAGTATGGAAAAGGATTATTTGCGGCAAAGTTGGAACCGCTTCCTGAACCAGTCACGTGGTACAGCCGGGCAGCGAGGCTTCGGACGTCATCATTTTCAGCTCCTCCCAACAATGAAGCAAGCCTCCTTACGCGCTTCGCGGAAACGCCCCCTCCATTACTCGACACACGCTTCGAAGCCTCGATACAGAACGTCACATCACTACTGCTCTTTCTTTTTGGCTTACGTTTTACTTTATTGACCAACGCCTGAGTTTTGTTTGTTTTTCTTAAATGGTGATAGCGGCTTGTCCGTCTCTTTTAGTTGCGCTACTTTAATAATAATAATAATAATAATAATGGATTGGATTTATATAGCGCTTTTCAAGGCACCCAAAGCACTTTACAATACCACTATTCATTCACTCTCACATTCACACACTGGTGGAAGCAGCTACAGTTGTAGCCACAGCTGCCCTGGGGCAGACTGACAGAAGCGAGGCTGCCATATCGCGCCAACGGCCCCTCTGGCCAACACCAGTAGGCAAGTAGGGTAAAGTGTCTTGCCCAAGGACACAACGGCCAGGACAGAGAGCCCAGGGATCAAACCGGCGACCTTCTGGTTACAGATGCGATTCCCAACCCCCTGAGCCACGGTCGCCCGTAATAAAACTCTTTAATTTAACCCTTTTGCCTCCTTGACTCCTTTTTCTGACCCGGTCACTTTTGTTACTTCCCCCTCCCCGCCTAGACCCCTCAGGGGAACGTAACAAGTGGGGGCTCGTCCGGGATATTTGAAAAGGGAGTTCTGTGTTGGATTTGGTTTTTTTTGATTATCTCGCTTTGTCACCTTTTAGAGATTCATAACTTCCCAGTTAAGGTAGGTGAGTGTCCAGCTGAGCTTTTTAAGTTCCTCCTTCGGGCACTCTTTTGTTGTTTTGCCTTTATTATTTTTGGAGTAATCCTGGGTGGGGATTAGTTCTCTGTTGGGGGTAGGCAATTCAGGGCTCCGGTCGCTGAAGTTCTGCCTTTAAAGTTGCCTCGAGCCCAGCACGCTCCGGAAGATAGACAGGGCAAGGTTTTGGAACTGGGTAAGTTGTTTTGTTAAGGTGTGTGTGGCGAGAGGTAAGTTGGTCAGCTAAAGTAAATTGTGTAGTTGTCTGTTAATTGTCTTAATTAGGTTGTGTTTTTCTAACCCTTCACCATCCCCAAAATGGTTGACACAGCTGCTAGTGTACAGGTGTCTAGAGGCTCGTTTGTGAGCAATAACATTCACCTGGTTCCAGACTTCTGTGAATCCAGTGTTCACAGCTTTTTCAGTGTGTTCGAATGCCTGGCAACTGCACTGCAGTGGCCTCAAGATGTGTGGGGGGTGATGTTGCTGTGTCGGTTGACAGGTAAGGCTCAAGAAGCGTGTTCTGGTCTGTCTAGGCAGGACGGCCTGGTTTATGGAAAGATCAAAAGTGCCATCCTCCAAGCCTATGAACTGGTACCTGAGGCCTATAGGCAGCATTTTCGATGGTTGGAGTTGGCGCAGGGACAGTCCTATCTTGACTTCGCCAGGGAGAAGGCGAGGCTCTTTGATAGGTGGTGTGCGGCAAGCCAGGTTAATGATGTGGGGTCCATACGTGAGCTTATGCTGGTGGAGGATTTTAAAAACTCTGTTCCTAAGTCTGTGGCCCTTTATTTAAGTGAACAGAGGGTTACAACTCTACAGCAAGCTGTCACCCTGGCAGATGAGTTTAAGCTGACTCATACAGCAAGTGCGGTAGGACAGGATATCCCTCTGCACTATAGCGCAGCCTGGACAGGTAATAGTGGGCCAGCTAAGAAGGAAAAAGCAGTTATGGTGTTAAGACCTAGGCCCAAACTGTGTTTTTTCTGTCACAAGCCTGGTCATGTGGTTGCCAATTGTGTCAAACTGGCACTCAAACAGAAAGCCCTCAACACAAAAGGGGCCTGTTTTGAGAAAAGTCAGTCGTGGCTCTCAAACTGACAAGCTTGCCAGGCCTACTAAAAGGCTAAACCTAGAGCACAATTGCTCGGTAGCACCCCGTAATCAGTGTACGAGGCCAACTAACCCTGAGCTGCCGCTGGTTGACCCTTTCTCCGGTTCATGTTCAAAACCACCCTTCGGATCTGCACCTCTTGCTAACAATCACGTCTGTGTTTCAGTGAAGCCTGCTAGCTGCCTGCTGGGTTCTCCACACGTGATGGTTCGAAGCCCTGGCTATCCCATGGGACACTGTTTCGAGGGTCTGGGGCCACTCTCTGGTAATGTTGTGAACCCACTGAGATGGGATTGGCAGCTCCCGCAGGCAATGGGTCCTGTTTGTGGACTTTAGTTCGGCTTTTAACACCATTGTGCCTGAACTTCTTTCCTCCAAACTCTCCCAGCTCAGCGTGTCACCAGCTACCTGTCAGTGGATCACCAGCTTCCTGACAGACAGAAAGCAACAAGTGAGGCTGGGGGAGATCACCTCTGAAACCCGGTCCCTCAGTATTGGTGCCCCTCAAGGATGTGTCCTCTCACCACTACTGTTCTCCCTCTACACTAACGACTGCACCTCCAATAACTCTGCTGTCAAACTCCTAAAGTTTGCAGATGACACCACTGTCATTGGCCTCATTCAGGATGGTGATGAGTCTGCATACCGGCAGGAAGTTGAGCGGCTGGTACTCTGGTGCAGTCAGCACAATCTGGAGCTGAACACTCTTAAGACTGTAGAGATGACAGTGGACTTCAGGAGACATCCCTCAACTCTGCTCCCCCTCACCATATCAGACAGCCCTGTGACAACTGTGAAGACCTTCAAGTTCCTGGGCACAACCAACTCCCAGGACCTGAAGTGGGAGACCAACATCAACTCCATCCTCAAAAAGACCCAGCAGAGGATGTACTTCCTGAGACAACTGGGGAAGTACAGTCTTCCACAGGAGCTGCTGATCCAGTTCTACACTGCGGTCATTGAGTCTGTCCTGTGCTCCTCCATCACAGTCTGGTATGGAGCAGCCACTAAACAGGACAGGAGCAGACTGCAGCGGACTGTACGGGCAGCAGAAAGGATCATCGGCACCCCCCTGCCCTCCATCCAGGATCTGTACCTCTCAAGAACCAGGAATCGGTCAGGGAAAATCATCACAGACCCCTCACACCCTGCACACAGACTTTTTGATCTGCTGCCCTCTGGCAGACGGTACAGAAGCCTGCAGACCAGGACCACCCGACACAGGAACAGTTTCTTTCCCCTCGCCATCTCCCTTCTTAACAGTTGACCTGTCACACTGCTCCCACTGCCAGACTGCAACTGCACCTTATGTACATTATGTAGTATTCATTCCACCTCATTCATTTCTGTATTTTATGTATATAAGTTTAGATTCGTTATTTATAGTTGGTTTACATAGCTTTGTGTATGTATGTGTAATGTGTATATATAGACACGTGTGTGTGTGTGTGTGTGTGTGTGTGTGTGTGTGTGTGTGTGTGTGTGTGTGTGTGTGTGTGTGTGTGTGTGAGAGAGAGAGAGAGATTTACATTGCTGTGCTTGAGAGCCACCATCTACCGGAACCAAATTCCCAAGTATATGTGTCTGCACATATACTTGGCCAATAAACACGATTCTGATTCTGATTCTGATTCTGATGCCTAACCGTTGCAATGCGGTCTGGTAGATGGAAAGACTACAATTTCTCCATGAAACGGCTATGGACTCACTTTGTGTTATCGTAAATTTGACAAACCATGGGTTTGCATTTATGGGAGGGGGTGTTACGGCCCTAGCAGGGCCTCCTCCTGAAGGTGCCTGTGTGGGCGTGTCCCACCACCTCTGCTGCCTGAGGTGCCACCTTTCCCTGTTACACAGCTGACTCACATCAGTAATTAAAAGTATTTAAGCCCAGGGAAAGGTGAGCTCTGGGCCAGAGTGCCATTAGTGTGGTTACAGCTTGTGAGCTGAGTGTTTTGTGTTTGCAGCTAGTGAGCTGTGTTTTGGTGGTTTGCAGCTAGTGAGCTGTGTTTTGGTGGTTTGCAGCTAGTGAGCTGCTCTTTCTTTTTGGCTTACGTTTTACTTTATTGACCAACGCCTGAGTTTTGTTTGTTTGTTTTTCTTAAATGGTGATAGCGGCTTGTCCGTCTCTCTTAGTTGCGCTACTTTAATAAAACTCTTTAATTTAACCCTTTTGCCTCCTTGACTCCTTTTTCTGACCCGGTCACTTTTGTTACTTCCCCCTCCCCGCCTAGACCCCTCAGGGGAACGTAACACTATTTTTCATTTTGTAGCAGCATAGAGCTTTTTTCAAATTATTTTTTTTTAAAAGTCAGGTCAAGTCTCCAAAAGCCCAAAGGCGATATAACAGTTTGTGTTTGCTACATGGATCATTGTAGTTCAGCTTTCCTTTGTTATATTTCTTTAAGAGCTCAAAATGTGTTCATTACATAAATCAAATGTAATTTTCTCTGTAGCACTTCATGGATTTCATAAGCAACACACTGTAGTTGTTCACACAAAGCATAAAGGTAAAAACAATATACACAGTGTTATCTTCATTTTAGATGTCACAAAGTATTTGCGGCTCCCAGTGTTTTCCCGAACCCTGACCCTTTGTGTGGAAACCGGGTCCAAAAGGCTCTTTGGGTGTTAAAGGTTGCTGGTTCGAGCCCCGGCTTGGACAGTCTCGGTTGTTGTGTCCTTGGGCAAGAAAGCACTTTGGGGTCCTTAGGGACGAGTAAAGCGCTCTACAAATACAGGCCATGTAATGGCAGAAACATTCTCTAGTGTAAATCCTGACTAGTTCATTAACTACAGATCAGTTTCAGTGAACATTATTCACAGAGGGATCTGAGTTCCTTATACCAGACTCTACAGAAACTGTAACACTGTGCAGCTCTGCGACTCAACAATATGACAACAATGTAACACACACTAGAATCATCAAATAAAGCCCCACTAACCACTAGAACTAGAACTAACTAACTAGCACTGGACACTTGCATATTAGAGATTTCTACCACCATAGGAGGCGAGATATCATCCTTGAACCAGAGCATCCAGCCCTCAATCTCGGACATAAAAAGCGACGTGGCCAGGCATGATAACACTTTGACTGAACTGCAGGACTGTGCCTCGAACCACTCTGACACCATCGCCACTCTCCAGGCCACTGTGGAGCGTTTGTCTGCGGAGGTAAAGAAGTTAGATGAGAGATGTGGAGCTCTTGAGGCACTCCAGGAGGAATAATTTAAGAACTGCAGGAGAAGGCACAGAGGGACCCAAGATGACTGAGTTGGTTCACACCTGTTGGCGGAGGCGCTATCTCTCGAGGAGAAGCCACTCATCGATCGAGCACATAGAGCGAATCGCCAGCGTCCCAAACAAAGTCATCTTCCTCGGCCCATCATCTTGAGATTGCACTACTACCACATTGGTGAGGAGATTCTGCTGAAAGCTGCAGAGAACAAGAACCTGATGTATAAGGGTTTTTAAAATAAACATCCTCCCAGATTTCCCTCCCTCTGTTGGAAACGCAGAGCCGCATTTGCAAATATGAGAGGAAGACTACGTGGGATGACCGGCGTCAGGTACAGACTGCTATACCCTGCAAAGCTGTTAGTGACCCATGGTGATGTGAGGAAAAGCTTTACCCATCCCAAAGAGACCGTAGACTACGCGGAGAAGCACCTCTCCCACCCACCTTCAAATGTATTAAAAGCAAGGATATATCTATATGTCTAACGCTGACACAGCACTGTGTTTCTTCTTTTCCCTTTATGTTCCATGTAAAGGTGAATATGGAGCGTTTATGGAGCTCGTTTATTGACCAGCTGTCAGTTAGAAGGTAAGAGTTACTAGGTTAACAGAGGTTAGCAGTAACAGTACGGGGAAGTATATTGTGTTGTTCTTTTGTTGTTTTTTATTTTATCGTACTTTACTTTGTTATTTTGATTTTACCTGTTGTGAGTGCTTCCCGTAATTCTCCTTTTTCTTGCGCCGCTGCGGCCAGACTTCACAACATTACATATTTTTGTATCTATAAAAAGGAAGCTGACACTCTCCAGACTTTATCAAAGGTGTGAGCGTCACAGCAGAGGCCTTTGTGTCAACGTAGCTGAAGACAAAACACAGAAACACATGAAGGAGATTTTCCTGGCCTGGATTTTATACAAATATTCTGCAGTACATCAAAAATGAAAGAAAACCATTAGTCAACATATGAACATCACCTCTGAAGTTACAGAGCTTTGATTGGAGACACAGCTGAGCGTTTTGCATTTTGCATAATTAATTACATAATTAATGATGTAACCATAATTAAATGGTTACATCATCTTTAAAGTCCCCAGAGATCAGGAAAAGGGCCTGAGGGTGCTGTGTTTGGAGTCTGCTGGTTACAGTGTGCAGGACCTCACAGGCTGCTGCAGCGTTAGCAGAGGGCGGGACATACACAGCTATCATAATCACGTGTGTAAACTCTCGTGGTAGATAGTACGGTCTCATGCTAACCGCTAGCAGCTCAATGTCCTTACAGCATAGCGTCTCTTTGATAGAGAAATGCCCAGAGTTACACCATCTATCGTTCACAAACACAGCCAGACCCCCTCCTCCCTTCTTACCACTCTCCGCTGTTCTGTCATAAGAGGCTCAGCAGCTAAAGCAGCACACCTGGGTCTCCCAGCCTATTAAAAGCAGCCCTTTGCTTCACCTGCTTCACTAAACATTATTATTTTAAGCAGAGTGGTGTGATTTATGTAGGCATTGCTGTGTGACAGGATGGCTTTTCTTGCACACCCACCAAATGAGGGCGCACATGCTTCCACGCCCACTGGTGACTGCACACATCCTTTCAAGGAAGCATTTCATTCATCCCTAACAAATGGAACAAAACACTGTGCAGCGTGTTCAGGTTTGAACGTGGCCCTGGCCTCTCTCTGCATCCACCTGGCACATGCAACACACATCCACTCCCTGCTGAACTGCTTGTATTTGATGTGTTGAAGTTTTGGTAAAGTTTGAATAAATTCCACTTTATTTATAGGAACATTTCATCTGTGGACTCCTGCTTCCCCTCTCCTTGAGCCAGTTTGTGACGGGAACATGACATAAGAAAACTAATTTATCCCTTTTTGATTCTGTGTATCTGGCGCTCATCCAGTGAGTTCACACTTGGCAGAAACAGACTGAATTTGTCTGGAGAACTTTGGCTTCAGCCAAGTTAGATAAACACACTGTGTCTCTGTCAAAACAGCAGTGTAGTTGTGGCACCCCTGTGAGGGAATGACCACATGAATATTATTTTGTGTAAAACACTCATGTAACGGGACATTTTTCATTGCTATATGTATTTATTTTCAGTTTCTTTAAGAGGATAGAAAATCCATGTAACAGGGATTCATTTTATGTTAGAAAGCAGTGAGGGCGGAACTTTGGTGCTTGCTCCGGGGTTTCGGGGAGCAGTAAGTGGAGCCCACCTTCCGCTGCTTCCTCAGACACGTTCTGGAGGAAAGCAGAGACGCATCGTGTCTTCCTTACTCTGCTCTTCACCTGCTTTTACAGGTCGGTACATGGTGCTCGCACCGAAAATGTTGTTTATTGTCACCATGGTTACCCAGGTTAATGTGAATGGGAGAGTTAAGGCGGTCCGCCAAAGTTATTTATATGTAAACACGGGAGAAAACCAGAGGAGTGTCCCGCGCGACCGCACCGCGAGCCCGCTCGTTAGGTGGAGCGCTCGTGAAGCAGAGTCAGTGCGCTCCTATGCTCTGTGCAAACGTGTTGTAATGCTCCAATCAAATCAGTTCTGTGAGATGTGAATGTTAATAGTTCTGTTAAAGTGACTGAGTAGATTAGCTAGTGTAACACAAGCACTCTGAGCAACTCTGTGTAGCTAACAGAGGCATTCATGGGTTGATTAAACAAGCTGTGTTTCATGATGCACTAAATAGTGATTTTGCCAGTAAATTACTGGAGGGAACAAATGTAATGTATTTACCAATGCTGTTATTGAATAGAACTGTTTAGCCAGTAAGACACTGCAGAAGACAATGTGATGTGTTTATTGATATGATAAAAGGATGTAGCTGTTATGGAAAGAAGTGTGAACTTGAGAAACTGAACCAGTTAAAAAGAGTATATTTCACTGATGTTGTGAAATAAGTAAATGTAATTGATGTGAATGAGGAAGCAGCTGAACAGTATATTGAAAGCTCATGTTTAGTGTTTTATAGCATTTATTTGTGTGAAATAAATCAGACTCAGACACGTTCTGGAGGAAAGCAGAGACGCATCGTGTCTTCCTTACTCTGCTCTTCACCTGCTTTTACAGGTAACATATTTGTCATCGAGGTCTTCATCCTTGGGACCCGTAACATAGTAACTTCTTCATTGTTATACTTCTATAGTTTTCCCATTTTGTGAGCTGTGGATGTGGAAAGTGTCTCAGTGACACATCCACATGAAAACGGCGTTACCTTCGTTCATTTGCACGTCAAATGAACGAGCTGTTTGGACTTTAACGTCACAGCTGATGCTTCGATACTCGAACTCAAGAGTTCAGCTTCCACTCAGAGGTACAAGTACACACAGCAAAGATAAACGTGTACACAAGGTGGAACCCACAAGTGCACAGCTCCAACCAGAGATGGGCAGTAATCCGATTACTTTTTTCAAGAAACGAGTAAAGTGAGGGATTACTATTGCAAAAAAGGTAATTAGATTACTGTTACTTTCCCGTAAGCACGCTGCGTTACTGCGTTACTAAAACCGCAGCTGTGTGCAGATGAACAATGGATAATCTATCGAGTGTGGAGAGAGTGTGAGCGTGCAGCGTTTAAAGCGTGGAAGCACTGACCTTACTTTGAGTTTGACTCTGTAAAAAGTGACAAAAACATTAGCATCCGCTGTTCACTGCGTGGGAAGACAACATGCTCACTCACTATGTGTTAATGGGCATGCTTATTTATAACTTTGATAAAATGTCATAAAAATAATTCCATGCCAGCTCACCATTGGTGATCAGGTAGTTCCTGTTCCAGTTCCAGTCCCATAAATCATGAAGCTTGCTGCCAGAAAAGCTTCAAATCTCCTTTGAAAGCTGTTTGTGGTCTTGATTGTGGGAGCTTCAGTTGTCTGACTCCAGCTGCCACACAGTGCTCACTGATATCATTTGCAAAAACCCCAGTGTGACAATATTTATCAGTGAAGCAGAAATCAGGAAGTGACGACTTTTCTTTGAACATTTGCTAAGGCTAAGCTGTGCTTTCTACCACAGTTGGGAATTTCCTGGTTTACAACAAATTATTGTGTCAACACCGCATAAGATTTCAAACTACAGGAAAATCACTGGAGTTATAAGAGGCAGACAACGACACACACACCACATGCATGCTGTTGCTATTTATTGTGGATTAACCTGTCAAGGGCAAGAACAATTTAATTCTGCCTCAAATACAGGAAATCATAGCTTTCCTGTATTTCCTCCATTGTTGGCATGCTGGTTAGTGCTGTTGCTCCACAGTAAGAAGGTCCTGGGCTAAATTATCCATGAATGTAAACGGCTGTGTGTTTCTATCTGATAGACTGGTGAGCTGTCCAGGGTGTACCCTGCCTGGTAACCTATCACTTCAGGGTTATTTCCCAGCCCTGCTGCAACCAGGATAGAGATAGGAGGATGGTAGTTGTTGTAGACCCATTCAATTTCAATTGAAGGATTAAAATGTTCCAGGAGCTCAACTTACTCCATCTGAACATGTTTCAATCGTGTTTTATGAACACAACATGCAGCTTTACTGAATATGAAAAGGTTGTGTTGATTTAACTCAGTTGTTTAAGTTTCTGCCAAAGCAAAACCTTTGTGTGCAACCAGTGTCCACTATTGAATCAAGTAAATCCAACATGTTTTTGTCAGTGCAAAAGGAGTTACGGTGCCTGTATTCCTGCACAATATTGTCCCGGGAGGGAGGAAAACTTTCTGGTGAAGTTTTGGTTGATTTTTGGGTTTTGCTTGACACTAGGTTGATTTTATCAGTGATGTTTGGATTGTTTTCTTTCTCTAAGAGAGAGAAAGATGGTTTTATGCTTGGACATGTTTGCAATGGGCCCCAGTATTTGTTACTTTATTAGTATTTTATTGGTTGCGTTTGTTTGTGCTTTTGTTACAGTGCACTGAGATAAGAACATCTGAGAGGTGTGATCCACCGGTGGTGATATTTTGGTATTTTGTGAGTTCCCGATTTAACAAATCAGCTCTTTAATCCAGACCTGAGAGGTTGAACTTTAAAGCGCTATAAAATATTCTTACTGGAAACAGTCGCAAAGTGTTTTTCTCCATGATTATAATGGGCTTGGGAGAAATTCACTGATATGTGACATTGATCACATGAGAAGTCCTGAGCCTAAAAGGATTGCAGCGAGTCAATCCAGTCCAAAAACAAGGAGCTGTTTTCCTTTAAAATGATGACGTCATCTTGCTGGTGATGGAGGCTCGAATAGGCTGCGCGTGAGACTCCATTATCAGCAATATCTGGTATGAATGTGTGTGGATGTATGCATGTGACTGGACTGTGATGGACTGACGACTAAAAGTTTAACTGACTTGATACTGAGACAAAAACGGTGCCGACTTTAGGATTAGTGAATGTCCACAACAATTCACCCAGCCTGTAGAAGAAGGGTGGAGGTTTTGTCTTGCTTTGTTTGTGCAGGAGCAGAAGGATGACAGAGACTAAAGGGGGAGGCTGTAGCTTCACATGAGTGTGAGCTGCAGACTGAACCCTTTGGTTGCTAATGTTGAGTCACTGATGTTTGCATTAAGAAAATTGTGTTTTATTAGCTGTGTTTTAATTAAGGTATCACATTATATTGTTGGGAATGTTAAATGCTAAAGTGAAGAAAAGCTTTGATTTCACTCATGACTGAACATGTTATTATTAACCATAGCAGGCCACTGTAAAGAGTCAATTAACTGTTATAGAGGAAAAAAAGGCCAAAAACTCTGTTAATACCTATGAATAACAGGCAATGATAGACTTGTCACATTCAAAATAGAGATATGTAATAACAAACACGGGTCCGTGTCATTTAGGTTCTCCATTGAAATAGTCAATCATTTAGAAAAGTAGAATATATATATATATATATATATATATATATATATATATATATATATATATATATATATATGTCTCAACGCTGTTTCTCAATAATATTAAAAACCTAAAAACTATTGTTGTGGAAGATAGAAGTCACTGTGACAGCTGTCATGGTTCGGATTTTGAGGAAGAGACTACGACTGCATGGTCTCAGTTGATGTCAGAATAGTGATTTTTATTATACATATGTACATATGGGGAAGATGAGCAGTACAAGGCTCTAAGCGCTGATCTCCCTCCGAACAGTTTCTTCACAAGGGTTTTATTGCAATGATGACATCAAGTCACATGATAAGTATCCGTCAATTCCCAGAACTCAGGAAGTTTCCCCTTATATGGCCTCCAGATGTTTCCACTCAGTCCAGCACTCGGAGAAAACCGTGTGTGTGTGGTGTGTATCTCTATTCGTGTCTATTGTGTGTGTATGTCAAACAGAGAGCACGTCCTGAACCGACCTCACAGTTCTTCATGAGTGTCTGCGTGTCCTACATGACTATGTAGGTGCGTGTAGTGTGGACTTAAATGTGTGTACTCTGTGTAAGTGTATTCAATCGTTGTCCAGAACCAAATATGGGGTTGTCTTTAGCCGGCCTCAGCTCTAACAACATTCCAATGGAATGGGTGTGGGGAGTGTGTAGTTTTGTGATATCTGAGTTCAGGCCAACCAAAGTTGGGTGTCCTCATATGACTTTTACTGCGGTCTGACTGGACCCCCAGCTAAACTGGTGCTTTACTAACTGATAGAGTATTGTATCTAGAATGCCCTTGTAGCAGATTTACTAAATGATAAGTGATACATGATAATTTTGATGATAAGCTGATGCGGACTAATGAAGTAATAATGAAATAATAACAGTGCCTTATGACTGATATATAGTGACAGTAAAATAGGATGTTTTCCTCAATAACTCCCCCTTTTGTGCTGGCATAGCCAGCACAACTTCAACCAATACGTTACAGCACTTATCAACCCCAACATCCTCGTTAGTTTCTAAATTTTCCCACAGTTTCATGATCCCTGTTCCCCGGCTCGTTTACTTTTACTCTAAACTTCGTGATAAGAGTATCAAATTATGAGTATAAAATATGCAACTAACATACAAAACAATTACGATTCCTTTAAACTATCAATTCCTTCAGACTAGAGCCTGGAATGAATTAATCAAATGCTGCTTGGCGCGACGCTCCTCTTCATTCTTCAACGTCAGGGGTTAGACAACCCTTCCGTCGTGGCACAGATCAGGGGATTATTCTGCCCCGATTTCGAACAACGATCTGTGTATCCTCCAGAAAAAGAAACCGGAACGTGTCCCCCTTTTTGCCCCAGAGCCTCTCGAACCTCGTTGGTCTGGTATTCCTGGATTTCCGCCACCCCTTCATGGTTATTGCTGTGTTAATGGGACCCATCCTTTTCAGGGGACTACCCGGAGCCCAAACGCCATGACCCTTGGACCCAGGTGGTGTCTCGGCCGTCACTGTGTCTATCTCTGCTGCGAAGGATCCTCACCTATCTGTGACCTCGTCTGGTGTCTGTTCCCTCCTCTGCAAGAGACAGAAAGCCAACACACCTCTCTTCCTACCCCTATTACGCTAATGTTGTTATCTACTGACCTTCATAGACTAAGTGCCAGCTCGTTATAAGCACATTTGCAATTTGTGTATAAAAGTAAACAAACCTCAAACAAATTGGGCATTCTTAATTCCAACTTCCATTTAAATGTAGTACTCAAGTTTGTGATCATCTAGTTATGCTCCTCACTGGTTCTCTAAATTGTCAAAAAACCTTTAATTTTGGCATACCTAAATTATTAAAACACAAACGAAATCATAGCCCCCTTATATAGCTTTTTGCCTTTATGAGCACACTTCAATAATGAGCAACAACCTGCAATCTGTACCAAAAATCTTCATGGTTACACCTGCAATTAAAGACCAGATGCATTTCATATCCGTTTTAATTCTCCCTTATCTAAAACCTCCTCAGTTTCAGGTTAGTTTTGATTAGTCACAATTAATAGTTCTAGTTGTATTTGCAATCTCCCCACTGGAAACTGCACAAGAACATTACACATCCTCTCCAAAACACTCTCCCGCCAAGCTGTAACCCTGTGTAAAAACGTTAGTCAGCAGTTACATGTTAAGCTCCTTCAACTCCCAATTTACCTAAAAAGCAAATCCGTTAAATCAAACAGCTCATTCACAACCACCTGTACATCATAGAGTAATAAAAGATTCAGCACAACAGACAAGTATCATGTTCAGGTTTTCTCCGATCATTAAATCACTATTATTGCCGCAATTTGTTTTATTCACACTTGGGCAATGTTACTCCACTTGTTTATCACTCAGAGCCCCCTAATGGCCAGTTAGTGAGCTCTAGGTTAAACTGTCCCCAAATTAGTTATTTGTTATTATTACTTGTTTTATTATTATTCTTTGTTTTCATGTCACTTGTCTGTTTTCTACTGCCCCCATTCTTACCAAAGCAAACATTAGCAGCACATTGACCGCAATCAGCCATCCACATTCCAGAGGTGCTATAAAAAGATCTCCTGTCAGAAGAAAACATTAAGAACTGTAACGCTGTAAAGAAGAATATATATATGTTAACGCTGCGCAGTTACCTCTGTAAGCAACACAAGACACAAAAATGGCATTTAAAAGTTCACTCATCCTTGAATATTTTGTCATCCTTCTACTCCTGTAAAAAGAAACACACATAAATTCATCCACCCTCTTTCTTTGCTGATAGTGGAAACCCTCGCCGCATTTAGATTTCCGCCCTCAGCAAAATGATGTCATTTCAAAAAGAAAAACAAGAACTTGAGATCGGATTACCTCGCTGAATCCTTTTTTAGACAGGGACTCTCGTTTCTAATTGTCCCCATAAGTGTTTCCTCCAGAACCCATTTCAATGTGGAGAAACTCACTTACAACAATTTTCTCGCCGACGTGTAATGCTTGTAGTTTCCGATGTGCAGATCTGCTTAAAGAAAAGATTCAGAAACAAAATCAGTGCACTGTTCAAAATATAAATCAAGAATCAAAAGTAAATAAAAAGAAGCCTGGGTCTTCGGACTTGTCACTGAATATTCTTTCTCTTATAGGTGAAAAATACCAACTCCAAAACTTGGTGCCAGGGTAAAACCTTCCCCATAGTTCAAAAACCCCAAAATAAAACAAAACAAAAGTCTCCTAGCTTCCCTCATTGAATTTCAGTCATTTCGACTCTGGCTGCAGGATCCTATTTGCTCCTGCTATCACGTTCCCCAAAACAATACTAATTCAGTCATCCATGTATCAGTTCTCAACCCACTCAATAAACCAGACATGATGATGGTAACAGTATTACCTACTTAAAATTGTGTTTGATCCTAATGAGCTAATCCTACATTACTCCATCGCATGTGTCGTCCTCAAATGGTCTCCCAATCAATTCACCCGTTGCCCTTCTGACCTTTTACCCGACCAGAGGCTGAATAAATGTTTTCATCAAGAACCCCCACTAAGAGCTTAGTAAAAGAATGCACCTTAGTCTTTCTGAAAGACACACCCTGTTTAAACCTCCGAATTAAATTATATTTATGCTGAAAATTATATTATTAATGCAATGGTGATGATGTTCTATTATTTAGCGCCATAGGTTGTGTCCTCACTCTGACCCTCCCTTGTGGTCCCGAGATCTACTGCAAAGGAAACAAAACCCCATTTCCACTTTACTGAATTGAGTCGAAGCATATAAGCAATTGCTCCTGCATAAATTTCATCATAGCTAAATGCTACCCAGAAACAACTCCTGTGTGTTAACACTAACTTCACTTTAACCTCACATTTCCTATGTTATAACCTGTTTTGATATAACTATTTTTATCTCATTTGGCCCCTTTTAATGTAACAATACATTCTAATTCTAGTTTATCAGACTTAACCAAAATCTATGCTTTCCTTCCGCTTTGGTCCGTCTTTAAGTTCAGTTAAAAGCTAAACGAATTTGAGGCCTTTTGCCTGGAATCAACGCTCTCGTGGACTCTGTGTCTGTAAGCGTGTGCAATCCTACAATGACTCATATCCTCCTCACAGTAGATTGGCCAATCATAGCGCCAGCCAAAGGCTCGTGACCCTCAAGAGACGAATTGAGCCACAACTCCTTTAAAGGCACAGAATGCAATATGTATATAGAAAGAAATCATCTCCTTTTTAGGCTCTCCCCTTTATCCCAAAAATAAATCTATGTAATAACTGTATGTGTACGCCTACATTATAGCCACTACTTCTAGAAATCAAAAATAAATCAAACCTATTCTCCTTCTTCAACCCCCACTAATTTTCCCCTTTACCATTTGGCAGATTTCCTCTATTTTGACACCTACCCCCTTTAGCATTTGGGATTCTCCCAACAATATACTATAATCCCATAATATAACCCCACTCAATAAGCAGAAACTTTCTCTAGTAAAAGCAAATTGTTTGTCCAGATTTATTCAAACTGAGCTCCTTCATTTTTATTTTCCATCGGAAAATAGTTCCTTATGTTTTTGACTGGATTGAATCGCGACAATCCTTTAGACAGGGACTTACGACCTAATCAGATCCCCACCGGTAGCTTTCTCCGGTAGCTGAATAATTTGTGCTGTTATTCACTGTTGCAGGCCTGCTTAGAACAAAAATGAGAAAAAGAGAGCTGATTATTAGCTCATGAAAACACAAAAACAAAACAAAATCACCCGACAGGTTTTCTTTGAGTGTACTGTTACAAAAATAATGGGCCCCTCTCAAACATGACCATGTTTCCTAAAACTCCCTCTATTTAAAAACAAAAACAACAACCACCCAGACCTAACTGACAGAATCAGTCAGTCATCACCACATAATTCCACCTCCTCAATACACCGAAAATCTAGATAAAACCACACAATTTGCACTTTATGCACTTTAACATGCCTAGATTCAACATACTCAAATGTTTTTTATTAACCATTCACACCATTCTATCACTCATACAAACAGCAAGCTGTTTTTTATTTTTCTTTGTGTTCTAAGCCAGGTTTAATCAATGTCTATGCATTAATCATCGTGGGCTTGTCTTGTCTTTGTAGGGTTAATGCGTCTTCTGCTTGTGTATGTGAATTTGCATATGTTGCTTTTGCAGCGTGTCAGACTCCTTCATAATTCTCCACTTAAACCGTCAGTTTTCTTTCCCCAATTTGCTAACCCAAATTTTTAAACTCCCACCTTATTAACAGCATTCCTGGTGCTCTGCCAGAAGTTAGGGCCCCACTTTGTCAGGTTTGTGGAGACATGGCGCTGTGAACAATTCAACCAGAAACTTGCCTTATCAGATCCAGTCAAATTAACCCATAGGTTTTTCCTTCCGACTGCTGTACGTGGAGAATTGATCCAGTTCTGTTTATTTTCCTCCTGTAGAAACACAACTGAGACATTTTATTACTGTCATGAGCACTTAAACTACCAGGTTCCCTTCTCTGGTCAGAATTACCAGCTTATGTCATGTGTATAAGTGTAAGCAGATCTTCATTGCTGGTCCTATGTATTTTTGTTAATGTTCAGTGCGTGTAAGCTGCTTTCTTCATTGCCTCTATATGTTACAGTCAGAATTAATTCATGCATCGTTTCACTATCTCCCTTCTGATTCTCTAGAAGAACATAATTGCACATGTAACACTTTGTGTATGTGTGTTTTCCATTCACTTATGTAATTGTCAGTTATTGTCTTTCTTTATTTTATCTTCTTTTGTTTACCTCTTTTAGTTTTCTGGTGGACATCTCTAAACACCATCATGAGTTCAGGCTTTCGTTTCAATCTAATTATACCTTGTATTCTTACAGTCAAGCTTCACCTCTCACTGGTTCCGTCCTCTTCTCTCCGTGTCCTTTTGTTGTCCTGAATTCACCAACAAACACAGTTCGTTTCCTCTCTGTTTCTCTTCAGTATCTTCCTTCTGGATTAAGTCCCAGCCTGGCAAAATATCACATTCAGTGTCATGTCACACTGTTCTTACCAGCCTGCAGTCCACCGTGCATTTTCCATCACGTGGTTTCTTCTTTTCTGTCTCTTCAAGATTACTCCAAGTATGGCAAATCTGACAATCAGTGTCCGGTGCTTCCCCACCGTTCGACTGTCCAGCCTGTAACTCAGAGTGCATGTCAGTTTTTGGTTTCAGGGTCAACAGTTCAGTTGCACTGTCTTTTGGCTGCTTGTAAATTCTTCTCAAGTGGTCACGATGTTCTATTGGTCTTCATCAGACGATTAACTGTCCTTTGAGCTTCTTCTCAGGATGGGGACAAGTGCCAGGTCAAGCTGTAAAATTTTAAACCAAACTTTGGCTTGTTTCTTTCCAATAATGCTACTCTACTGGTTTTGGCGCCGTACTCAAAATTCCAGGTTGAGAGAAGTCCACCTCTATTCATCTGTAACCTGTATTGGCACACTAAAGCATAGCATTATTGTCATTTTCATTTCTTTTCTTAAAAGCTGCATTCGCTTCATGCTCACTCATCGCCAAAGAAACAGAGAAAAAAAGTTTTGCACCTTTCCTCTAATATCAAATGGACACACACGCTGCCCCCCTCTCTGTCCCTCTCTGCTCATACACACACTGCGGGGTTAGACGCCCCCCTCCTTGCTGCTGCCTGAGACAGAGAAAGAGAGAGAGAGACACTTTTCCTTTTTTTTTTTTTCCTCCCTACGCTCTGTCTGCCCAGAGTTTACCTCATCTCTCTTATATGGGCATGTTCACTTCCTGTCTCACACACACACACCGTCCCCTCTCAGTGAGAGAAAGGAAAATAGTTTTGCTTTTCCTTTTTTCAGAACACTCAAAACACTGCAACCACAGGACAACTTAACAGACAGTTTTAAACAAGTAATTTACACTTTATCTACACACACACGTAATTTATATTCTATTTACACACGGGCCCGCATAGACGTCTTATGCCAGAAGAGGTTACACCTAAGTTTTTGACTAATTTAAAAGCATCTTTCAGCCCAGAGCCGCGCTCTTGCTGACCAATTACCGTTTCAAGGACGCCGCCTTGAAAACGGTCAGATTACTAAGTTCTAGTTAATTTATAACCGCTTCCCGCAACTGGCAGGGAATTCCACGTCCGACGCTGGCACCAAACCCACGCCTTCAGCTATACTTAAAACTCACAAGCCAGCCACGTTAAAAGGTCACGGTCGGTCCCAGACCTGTCGATCAATCAGGCGCAGTAAGGAAGCGGTCTCCCGTCGACCGCTCCGGTTTGTTTGGGATGCCCGAAGTTCCCCGGCAACCAACCGAGCAAAAAACCTGACCCCGCGTCCGTGGTCAGGGGTCACCGCCACAGTGCTGAGCAGCTGCGCCCTTAAGGGACCGCGTCCCCCGTCCTAAGAAAATTTACTTGTTTTAAAAGCCTCACGGTGAGCTCTCAGCCCCCGTTTATTACCTGAGACCCGAGACCGCGTCTCTGCTAATTAATTAAACCAAAAACCCTACACTAACCAGGTGACTGCTGGCATCCAGCCACCCACATCGGTTTTCCACACCTTAAAACCGTATTATTTTAACCTCATATAACCTCTTAAACCTCTTAAAATTCGCTCCCACAATAAACAGCTATACCTTTTATCAGTAAAATATTCCCCAAACATCTAACACTAATTACCCCCAAATCACCACGGACCGAACAGAAGCTCCACTGAGTGAACCTTTAATTTAGCATCTATTTTCCAATCGGGCACCTTTGGAGATCCATCAACAGGCGGTGCTTACCTCTCATATTTCGGGGCCCATCACTCAGTGTAGCTCCCGGCCGTCCGTCTGACACCACTAGGCCGTCAGCCAAGCTCCTTAAAATATCCCTCCTCAAACCGGGTTTTCGGCACCAGATTGTCATGGTTCGAATTCGAGGAGAAGACAAACGGCTGCATGGTCTCAGTGGATGTCAGAATAGGTGATTTTATTATACATATGTACATATGGGGAAGATGAGCAGCACAAGCCTCTAAGCGCTGATCTCCCACCGAACAACCACGTCACAAGGTTTTTATTACAATGATGACGTCAAGTCACATGATAAGTATCAGTCAGTTCCCAGAGCTCAGGAAGTTTCCCCTTATATGGCCTCCAGATGTTTTCACTCAGTCCAGCACTCAGAGAAAACCAGTGTGTGTGGTGTGTATATCTATTGTAAGTGTGTGTGTGTCAAACAGGGACCATGTAGGGGCCTTGTCTTGAGACGCCCTCACAGTTAGATATTACCGGACATGATAGCAGTTTGGGCCTGTTCAGAGAGTTTACCTAATATGGACATGAACTGCTAGTTTTTAGAGAAAAACAAGTGTGTATTACATTTGTGCCTTTTGTGAAAGTATATCTATCAGAAAACTGTCCTCAGACGACCCTCCTATTCTTATTAAGTGTGTGTGTACACATGCATGTGTTATATAAGAGCGTGCATGGTCTTTAAAGGCCTGTGTACGTGCAGAACTGAACATAGAACTAAAGTAGGGTCCAACAGGACCCACAGGCTTCTGAGTGGTTACAGAACTGTGAAACAGCTTTAAGCAAATAACAAAAATAGTACAGAACAACAGTAGACTGATTAAAGTACTGATAATCTGTGTAGATTAATATTCTAGTCAAAGTCACCTAGATGTGATTCAAAGATTATTCTGTCAACTGGTTCAACAATGGTAAATGATTAATGGTTGATACTTCTGCTTATAACTGTGATCATAAGAATACAAAATAAAATATCTCCTGGTCACAGCTGTCAGTGGGAGAGTCCTGAGGAGGACAGGAAGGAGGTGGGCTGTCAGAGCAAGGGAGTGCAGGTGGATGTGCTGAATCAGCAGTTCAGCTGGAGACACTCAGGTGAGACTCAGGGGGATGCGTGATCTATGACTGTTATACGTGAAACACAGAGCTTCAAACTCAGGTCCAGTGTGACATGGAATAGAATAGAATAGAACAGGAGTGTCAAACTCAAATACACAGTGGGCCATAATTCAAAACTGGAACAAAGTCGCGGGCTAACGTTAATATTTATTGAAAAAAAAATCTTCCTCTAGATATAAGAATGAATCTTTTCTTATGGACTCAAACAAGTTTTGCTGAAAAACTGAATATGGAACAAGCAAAGCTTAATACTAAACAATATATATATTAGCTGTATAATACCAGTAGGCCAGCTCTAATAGTAATTTGGTGTGGCTTCGCGGGCCAAATGTAATTAGGCTGCGGGCCAAATTTGGCCCGCGGGCCAGAGTTTGACACCTATGGAATAGAATATCTCTTTATCTTTATTGTCACTGTCACAAGAACAATGAAACAAAGTTAGCATCTCTCCATTGTGTGTAATACACAAGTATCTATGCAATAACACAGACATTTACTGACTGAGTGACCTCAGTCCTGCTTACAGTAAACACATCCACACACTGCCTGAGGCTCTTGTGGTTGGAGCTCACATCTGAGCTCAGCATTAATCTGTCCTCCCCTCTCTCTCTCAGGTCTTCCAGGTCCTGATCCGTTAAAGCCCGCTGCTGACTGCACGGCAGAGGAGATGCTGATGGCCTTTCGCTCTCAGTTTATCAACATAGTGTCCGAACCTGTCCTGAGGAGGCTGCTGGATGAACTCCTGGAGCGCCGCATCATCATTGATGATGAAATGGATTTAGGCGGAGCGGATGGAAGGGTGAATAACGCCCGACGGGTGATCGACGTAGTGCGGAGAAAAGGATCCCAGGCTCGGCTCTGATCGCCGCTCTCTGCGAGGTGGATCCGTTTCTTTCACAGGAGCTGCAGCTTATGTGATGCACTGCCAGATGTTCTCCATCAGACTCACAGGTCAGCACTCACAGGAAAGCAAATTATGACTCACACAGAAGCAGCTTATACCTTTCAATATTCAATTGTCCAATCCACTTACAGAGTGGAAACATGAGCGCTGGCTCATCTATTTGGTTTTGCGTTTTCACATCAAAGGTTTTCACAGAGACGATTTTATTATTTTATTTTATTGCTTTATACAAACAAAGATGTTCCAAACAGCAGAACATAGTAGAGTTTCAGCAGGTTTCAGGACTGAAGTGCTCCAGAAATTAGGTCTTGAGTCAAACCTGAACAGTGAGCTCTGTGAAAAAGTCCAATAGAAACCAACAGATTAATGGAAATTTTGGTTGTTTTCATGTTGTTGAAGTAAAATGTGTCAGAGAGCAGAGGATCGGACTGTTTTGTGTGTTTCTTTCTGTAACTCTGATCAACGTGAAAATAAAAGATGAGTTTCCTGTCACTCTGTCTGGTTCAGTCTGGATTTGTAAAATAACCTTGAAAATATTTAGTAACTGATAATCATAAATATCAATCATTGTAGGTTTTCACAAATATTCAGAGATGTTGTGGTGAGTCAAGAAGCTAATAACCATCCACACCTGGACCCTAGTTTACTGTAACCTGCAGTGAGTGGGGGTGGAGGTGACGGGGAGTGATGGTGAGCAGGAGCTCTGACTTCATGATTTGAACAGGACTCTGTGATGGATTTGTTACAGGTAGGAAGCTCTAATCTGTCCATCTTCATCTTCTATGTCAGAGAATAAAGAAAAGCCAAAGATTCAGTTACGGATATCCTGACAGTAGCCCCAGTGAGAGGTTCAAATAAACTAAACCTCCTGAAGGAGGACCGTCAGGGTTGTTCAGATCTTCAGTTTGGGCCAATCCCATGGGCTGAGATCCAGCTACCGGGCACTTGACTTCTCTACCCTGGCTCCAGAGTGGGACCTCTGTAATGATTTATTTCCTTTTTAGGAATTGTCTGAATTGCTCTTTGTTTGGCCACCCTGGACCCTGCCTCGGGAGACCAGGAGCAGGGGATGACTTATGGTCAAGATTGACATCTCAATGCTAAATAAATGTTTAATCAAAGTTGGGTGCTAATCCAGCTGTGTGTGTTTGTGATGACAGTAAATAAATGTCAGACTTACAGCTCCTGTTTTACTGCATTAAAGAGATAAGATGAGTTCAGCATTTTG
Organism: Simochromis diagramma; assembly: GCF_900408965.1. NCBI lineage: Eukaryota > Metazoa > Chordata > Actinopteri > Cichliformes > Cichlidae > Simochromis > Simochromis diagramma. Next base: position 14,733 of record NW_024387460.1, on the reverse strand, counting down.
ACATGGATGGAACTGAAAGCAGGAAATGACAAATGTAGCAGCAGCGTTTAACACGTCTGAGCTGGAAACACAAACTCTGGGATGAACATCATTCATAGAACAACTTCCAGCTTCTTTTGCTCGGCTACAGTTTGGATGGATTTGCATTTAAAGATGAAACAAGACTAAAATGGTTAGGGTCAGGAGGTCAAAGGTCAGAGCTCCTGTGGGTCTGAGGGCGGCCTCACGCTGGAGAAGGATGAAGGAGTCTGACCTGAGCCAGTGTTTGACATGAACACATCAGCACTGCTGTCAGTGAGCCTAACGACAGCCGTTAGCATCATTTCAGTGTTTCAGTCATAAAAACACTTCCTGTCACTGTGGTGGTTACAGTGACATCATGCAGTTTGTGCTTTGACCTCCAGAGGGCGACAAATCAGCACAGACAGAGCTCCATTCAAACTTTGCTGCCATCAGGAATAATTCTTCAAATATAATCATCAGTGTTTGAGCAGCTATGATATCAGGGACAATCTAGACATGTGTGACAATACTGAACATGTCACATGACACACCTTAAACATCATGTGATCCACTCTCAGTCTGCACTTTCATTCATGACTTCAACAGGTTGAAATGAGCTTTGAAGAAACATTCAGTGAAAAAAATCTTTCATGGATTCATGTGAGCAGCAGATGAACTTTGTACCAACAACATCTTCAATAACAGAGTCTGAATGAAGCTCAGGTGTTGATGCTGCTCACTGATTGGACGCTTGGTTTCAGCTCTGCTCTCAGTCTTTACTGCACAGGTGAAGGTAGAAAGTGTGACTTGATCTATAGACTGGAAACAGAGAAACATGCTGAACATTTGAAGCTTTGCAGCAGAAATGTTCATGTTACAAATACAGCAGAGCTGATCTGGGATCAGTGTGTTCACACCTGCAGCTACAACAAGGTTTCATATCTCCACACGTCAGCATGTGAACTTTACTCTGACTCAGTCTGAGCAGTCAGACGGCATATTTTTAAAGTTAACACATCAGCACACACAGAGCTGAGCCCCTCCCACCTGTGCTGAGTTTCAGGTGAAGTCCCGCCTCCTTCCAGGAAGCAGCTCACCTGTGTGTCCGTGTTTAGTGTCCTGGGCCCTGTTTCAGGAAGCCGGTTTAGAAAACTCAGAGTGAAAAACGATACTCAGGGTTGAGTAACCCCGAACTGTCCAACTCTGAATATTCGGTTTCAGAAAGGCTGATAACAAGTAGTTCAATCAACGCGGAGTTGCTTTAACCCCAAGTTAAGCTCGCGCACGAGGATACATAAAGCCCTGATCAGTGGAGCACAGATTAAGCGAGTCACCATGGAGACGGAGGGAAAGAAGGCGCGGTCAATGTATTTTACAGCGCTTGACGCCGAAATTCTGATGGCAGCATATGCCGATAACATGCAAATTTTGCAGAAAAAAAGTAACACAGCCCCAGCTGCAAAAGAAAGGGAGCATGCATGGCAAAACAAAGCCGACAGAGTCAATGCGTGAGTGTTAATTTAAACATTGATCTAGGGATTTCCACCCATTTAACACGTTATTTATTATATTTTATTTTTTATTTTATACATTTTATTTTGTGACGTGATGTGAGCGCAGGTGCAACCCAACAGGCCCCAAACGTTTCTGGCAGCAAGTAAAAATGAAATATAAAAATATAGTCCAAACAGGTAAGGTGTAATTGTATTATGAGCCATAGTGCTTGGTCTGTTTGTCCGATGTAAATCAATTGCAGTTAGAGGCTACATTAATTTTCTTTCTGTAAGCACTTATTGAAATTATCTGAGCACATTACAAGTACATATTTGTTTACTCTGTATGCTCAAATGTGACCCGTTATAGCCAACAGAAAAAAAGCGGAGGCCCGAAAAACAGGTGGGGGTCCTCCACCACCACCGCTCACAGAGGCTGAGCAGTTGGCCCTCAGCCAAAACAGTGGGCGCCCTGTGGCCGAAGGCATCTCTGCGGGGACATCCTCTGAGTCAATAACCCTGCAAGACACAAGTGCCTACATAGGGGGTAAATTCAAAATAATACATGATGTGCATACATCCTGTCTTCACAGTCACCTTTGCAGTGCTGCTCATTCATTTGATAAACTCTTTACCATAATGGATTATTTTGTAGTGAAGTTATTTTCCTACTGATTTTGCCTTCCCTCAGTCTTGGTTGTCTTTGAGAGCAATATGACAATGAAGTGTAAGGTGATTGGTATGTTTGTTAATTGCCATTTGGTCCCTTGTAAGTTATAAGTGACCTGTATAAACCTCATATACTATCAGTTGATGGTGGTGGTGTACTGCATCTGGTGCAGCCTCCTGTTGAGCCAGACCAACATGCAGTTGTGAGTAATACTCCACAGATTACATGAGTTTACAGTAGAACAGCAATGTTGTTTATTTCTTTACTACAGGAAAATAATGAAGAAACATTGACAGCTGTTACAGAGGAGGAAGCAACAGAGACACTTTATGAGGTTTACATCTTTTAATACTTTGTGTACAGGAAACACAGGCGACCAATAAAGCCAGTTGAACACAAAATCTGTTTATTCTTCTTTCAACATGTTGAGGTGATGGGTCAAAAGAAATGATTGTGACATATGGTGTCTCTGACTGCGCTTCCATCTTGTATGTCCGTGGGAGGGTCAGGATGTTCATGGTTTGGATCACTGCTGATGTTTGGTTCAGAAGGACAGTGTTCTCCTCTAATTGTGGCAATGTTGTGAAGAATCACACATGGCCACAATAATGTCACATGCCCTTTCTGGGGTGACCCTGAGTCTTTGCAGGCACTGGAACCGGGCCTTAAGCATTCCGATAGTCATTTCAATTCTGGCTCTTGTCCTGCAATTAGCCAGATTATATCGCTGCTGTGGGCCCAGTTCAGGGTCAGGGTAAGGGGTAAGCAAATAGGGTAAACATGGATACCCCCTATCACCAAGCAAGTAGCCAGTGAACTCTCCTAAGACAGAAGGATACACTTCAGTTCAAATGTCCCTGAAGCAATTGGTCTTTATATATTTTAAAGTATTCTCAACTCACCATGTCCAAATTTTGTGCTCAGTGTACATTCACGGAATATTTGTGAGTCATGGACAGAGCCTGGCCACTTGGCTTCCACATTTGTGATAATGTTGGCAGCATCATATATGATCTTCACAGTGCAGAGAACACAAATTAGCATCCATTACTATGATGAAATAATATGTTAGTTTGAAATGCTACAGGGAACTATGTACCTGTACATTAATGCTGTGGAAAGACTTCCTGTTCACATAGTCTCCTTCATTTACTGAAGGAGCAATGATTGGAATGTGAGTGCCATCTGTACAGCCAATCACGCCTGGGAACCCTGAAAATAAATGTAAAATTTAAGTAGTAGTCCAAGTATCACCACATAATAAATTAAGTTTTGGTCATCCTGATACCTGCAATTTTGTGGAATCCCTCTTTGATAAATCTTGTGGGTCTGTGACCGGGGAACACCACAGACGAGTACAGGAGACGTTTCAGTGCAACTGTAACATTCCTGACTGCCCGACAGACGGTAGCCTTGGAAACGTGCTCAGCGTCACCAATATTATACAGAAAGCTCCCGTTTGCAAAAAACCGAAGTGCAATACAAATAATATGTAATGTACTGAGAGGATGTCCGCGATGTGTCACATGCGTAATATATGGCCTGAGGATGTTATTCAAATAACTTATAGATTGTGCTGAGAAACGGTAACGTTCGCACAGAAAATCATCAGGAAATGATAAAATGTCCAAACGCGCTCTGATCACTCTCTCCCGGCGGAGAGCTCTGCGGAGAATTTGGGCTTCACGATCTACTGGCTCTTCAAGGAAGTGGCACGCCATGTCCGACACTTCCTACTGTCAGGTTTCCGACAAAGGGGCGGAGACAGTCAGGGTTAGTTGTAGTAAACCTGCTAGGGGGCAGGTTAGCTTCACGGCGTGTGTCGTCATAGTGACTCACTCAGGCTGCAGCTGAACTCGCTTTGTGAAACCGAAAAACCAGCGTTTTCGTTAACTCAGGGTATACTTACTCAGTTTTTCCACTAAACCGGCTTCCTGAAACAGGGCCCAGGTGTGGAGTGGAGCTTGTTGTTGGTGTGTGAAGAAACTGTAAGTTTGCTTTGTTTCCTCCTTTAACAGTTTGTCTTTAGGAACTTTACTGTTTGTTCAGCTCGTGTTTGATTTCTTCACACAACAAACTGTGTGTGTTTGTATTTCCGGTCTCTCCATTAAAGTCAGTGTGTAATGTTTCCTGGCTAACATCAGCTGTGTGCAGCTTAGTTCAGCACAAATCTGCCGCTCCATAGTTCACGGTAACGGACTCACAGCTGGACCAACGAGGCCGAGTGTGTCCGCCACTCTGAGCTACGTTCGTGTTTGTGTACTTGTAACACTTCTAACGCCTGCAGAAGGGTACAGTCACGCTGGAGAAGGATGAAGGAGTCTGACCTGAGCCAGTGTTTGACATGAACACATCAGCAGTGCTGTCAGTGAGCCTAACGACAGCCGTTAGCATCACTTCAGTGTTTCACAGAAACATGACACGAGTGATCTGAGCCAGTCTGTGCAGTCAGACAGCATATTTCTGGAGTAAACACATGAAGGTGTGGCCCTCTCACACTCTTCAGGTGGAGTCCCGCCTCATTCCAGGAAGCAGCTCACCTGTGTGTCCGTGTTTAGTGGCTAGGTGTGGAGTGGAGCTTGTTGTTGGTGTGTGAAGAAACTGTAAGTTTGCTTTGTTTCCTCCTTTAACAGTTTGTCTTTAGGAACTTTACTGTTTAACTTATATTTGCTTTTTTCACACAACAAACTGTGTGTGTTCTTATTTCCTAGAACAGAGCTGTCATCTTTCCACTAAATTTATACAGAGAACTTTGCTGCTGTTTCTTATCCTTTCTTTCAAAATAAAATCACAGTCATGCTAGTTTAAAGTGTTTGATTGTAGTCAGGTGCTTAAGTTCATATTTCCTTTATGGACTATTGAAATCACTTTTGTTGCTGTTTAGCAACATCTTTTGATGAGAATCAATGTATAGTGTTTGGATATCAGGTATTAGGTACTCATGGTTTCAGTGCTTTTTTTTGACTGTCTGACTGCTTTACATGCTGCTAACTATATGAAGTAAATATAGATGAGTGGTTTTGGAGCTGCAGGAATCTGGAGGTAAACTTAATTACTGACAGTAAATGAATTCCAGTTAATCAAACCACTGATAATTAATCCAAATATTCACTGACAGTGTCTGATGGTTTTGTTTGTTTGTTTGTTTGTTTGTTTGTTTGTTTGTTTGTTTCATAAACTAAATATTCTCACAGTGCTCATTATGCATTCAGGAACTTCTGACTGATATGTGATGGAAATACGATTTTGAATATTTTTTACACACAAACTCAGCAGGAATAATTAGAGTGGAGCTTTTCACCCTACTGATCCTCTTTGAATCATGGATCAGCTGAAATGTTTGAAAATGTTGTTCAAACATTTTGAACTGACTGAATATTAATCGACTGAAGCTTCGTGTGTGCATCATTGCTCGATCTAGAGCAGTGTTTCCCAACCGCTGTGCTGCAGCACACAGGTGGGCCGTGAGAAATTATTAGGTGCGCCATGGAAGATTAACTGGTTATACCTGATTAGTACTCTAAGCGACCGGCTTAGGTAATGGGCAGAACGGTTACATCTTCTTACACTAAAGAGCAGTGCCTTCTCTAATTTAAGTGGTTGCCAACTGCCAGTAAAATAGAAGAAGACAAATAAGAAATTACATAATAGTCATGCTATGTGATGACGCAGTGTGTAATAGCAATATTGGATATTTGAAAAGAAAAAGTAGTCAGTCTGTCCTGGGTCCTGGAGAAAATTCTGACCCAGATGAAGGCCCTAGCATGAGTAGAGATCAGAACAAAGTAAAACAAAGGTATACTAGGGAAAAACCGAACCAATTCCGCTATACCTGGTGTGTGGGGGAAAATGATCAACATGCTTTTTGTGACATTTTTGTCTGGTGGTGTGCCATGTGATTTTTCTAATGTGAAATGTGTGCTATGGCTCCAAAAGGTTGGGAAACACTGGTCTAGTGGACTGATAGTAGAGCAGCTGATGGCAGCTTCCTCTTCCTCACACTGCTGTCTGACTGCATCCAGCTGACACTGAGAGGAAGCAGGAAAGAAGCAGCTGATATTTGGACAGCACACATGATGAAAGGAGGATTTCAGCTGATGTGCACATGAATGATTTGTGTTTCCTCTGCAGGTAGAAAGTGTGTGTGAGCTGATGTGAATTGAGCAGCATGGATCAGTGTGAGGACAGTGACAAACAACTGAGTCATGGATTCAGTGGTGTGTCCTCTAAGAGCAACGTGCTGATGGGTGTCATTTGTAGATTTGGACAAAAACAGTCCTTAAAAAACAAGTATGATTACACGAATATAAAATTGTATTTAAGTATGTCTTGATGCTTTAATTAAAGAGCTTGAATTAACAGGATCCTTCAAAGAGTTGAACATGAGCCTGAACCCACCTGTGTGTCCTTAAAGAGTGACCAGTCCCACGAACACTACGTTCATTTTAAAGTCCGGCAGGCACCAGCTGCAGAGAGGTGAGTTAGTGCTATATTCAGTAATAGCTAATTTAACTGCTTGATGTTGTGGCATGTAAAAACAGCAATAAAAAACTTTGTTTGGTACAAAAGCTCATTACATCACAAAAATTAATATTAAATACATAAAATTCTTGTAAACACACACACACACCTTTAATCTGAACATTTTCACATGTATATAAGCAACTGAGTTATTAATGTATAAATTAATGTATAATGTATAAATAGATAAATAGTAGACTAAAATTTAATAATTTAAGACTATAGTTAAAATACATTGAAAAATAATTGTTAGTAGAAAAAAAAACTTTGATTCAGCTGTGGTTTTGAGGATCTTAAGAACTGATGGTCTGACTGATTGTTTAACAACCCACAATTAAAACAAGAGCTGTTGACCAAAGGGCTGTACAGGCTGTAAAACTATTAAAAATTGCTTAACAAAAAAAGGTTTAAAAACATCTCCCTTAAAAACTGACTAATAGCTAGTATAAGGATGATAATATGAGTTATATGTGGTATTAAATTCGGTTCTTTGGATTCTTTACGGCCAAAAAAGACACGGCTCAAAGTGGTCTTTTTACTTTAAAAATGATCTTTAATTTTACATATCCCGGGACATGGACACCTGAACACACGAACACACGAACACATAATCTCAGGTCTAAAGCACAAAAAGGAAGCCTAGTTATTTATATACTTCCTCTCCACATCACACCACACTTTAAGTTTCGATCGAACACTCTGCTTAGTTTCACTTTCTGCCTGGAAAATCATGTAATTTCCTGTCAGTACTAAGAGTTGGGCTCTCTTATATAAAGCAATATAATCAGTATATAAGCATTTAAGATTATAAATTTAAACCTCAACAGTGGTCTCTGTTGTAGGTGCCAATTGGTAACTGTGCTGCAGTCAGCTAAGCATTGAGGCAATGACAACTTAAAAAGACTATTGCATTAGTGAAGACAAAATTCAGGCATGAATAGCTCTCTCAAAGGCTGAAACAGAGGAATGTTCTCACTTCTGCAAGTAGCCAGACAAGAAAGAACCTAGTTTTAATGTCATTGACGCTAAAATGTCATTGACATTAATGCTGGAAAATGGAAAATTTAACAATGACCTGCAACACACCCAGTAAGCTTGATTCGAAGTGGTTTAATAAAAACATTGCAATGTGGAGACAAGCATCCGAGCAACACTAGGATCATAATAATAATAATAATAATAATAAGTGGCGGAGGGCTTTCGCTTTGGTGGCCTCAGAATCTCATCTCTGATTTTTGCGGATGATGTGGTTCTGTTGGCTTCATCGGGTGAGGGCCTCCAGCTCGCACTGGAACGGTTCGCAGCCGAGTGTGAAGCAGCGGGAATGAGGATCTGGGCCCTATTTCAGGAAGCCGGTTTAGAAAACTCAGAGTTAAAAACGATACTCAGGGTTGAGTAACCCCGAACTGTCCAACTCGGAATATTCGGTTTCAGAAAGGCTGATAACAATTAGTTCAATCAACGCGGAGTTGCTTTAACCCCAAGTTAAGCGCGCGCACGAAGATACATAAAGCCCTGATTAGTGGAGCACAGATTAAGCGAGTCACCATGGAGACGGAGGGAAAGAAGGCGCGGTCAATGTATCTTACAGCGCTTGAGGCCGAAATTCTGATGGCAGCATATGCCGATAACATGCAAATTTTGCAGAAAAAAAGTAACACAGCCCCAGCTGCAAAAGAAAGGGAGCATGCATGGCAAAACATAGCCGACAGAGTCAATGCGTGAGTGTTAATTTAAACATTGATCTAGGGATTTCCACCCATTTAACACGTTATTTTATTATATTTTATTTTGTATTTTATACATTTTATTTTGTGACGTGATGTGAGCGCAGGTGCAACCCAACAGGCCCCAAACGTTTCTGGCAGCAAGTAAAAATGAAATATAAAAATATAGTCCAAACAGGTAAGGTGAAATTGTATTATGAGCCATAGTGCTTGGTCTGTTTGTCCGATGTAAATCAATTGCAGTTAGAGGCTACATTAACTTTCTTTCTGTAAGCACTTATTGAAATTATCAAATAAATATTTGCTTACTCTGTATGCTCAAATGTGACCCCGTTATGGCCACTAGAAAAAAAGCGGAGGCCCGAAAAACAGGTGGGGGTCCTCCACCACCACCACCACCCACAGAGGCTGAGCAGTTGGCTTCCACATTTGTGATAATGGGAACACCACAAACGAGTACAGGAGACGTTTCAGTGCAACTGTAACATTCCTGACTGCCCGACAGACGGTAGCCTTGGAAACGTGCTCAGCGTCACCAATATTATACAGGAAGCTCCCGTTTGCAAAAAACCGAAGTGCAATACAAATAATATGTACAGAACTGAGAGGATGTCCACGATGTGTCTTATGAGCAATATTAGGCCTGAGGATGTTATTCAAATAAATTATAGATTGTGCTGAAAAACGGTAACGTTCACACAGAAAATCATCAGGAAATGATAAAATGTCCAAACGCGCTCTAATCACTCTCTCCCGGCGGAGAGCTCTGCGGAGAATTTGGGCTTCAACATCTACTGGCTCTTCAAGGAAGGGGCACACCATGTCTGACACTTCCTACAGTCAGGTTTCCGACACAGAGGCGGAGAATGTCAGGGTTAGTTGAAGTAAACCTGCTAGGGGGCAGGTTAGCTTCACGGAGTGTGTCGTCATAGTAACTCACTCAGGATTAATCTAAACTCGCTTTGTGAAACCGAAAACCCAGAGTTTTCGTTAACTCAGGGTATACTTACTCAGAGTTTGCCCTAAACCGGCTTCCTGAAATAGGGCCCAGCACCTCCAAATCTGAGGCCATGGTTCTCAGCCGGAAAAGGGTGGAGTGCCCACTCCGGGTCGGGGATGAGTTCCTGCCCCAAGTGGAGGAGTTCAAGTATCTCGGGGTCTTGTTCACGAGTGATGTGAGAAGGGAGCCGGAGATCGACAGACGGATTAGGGCTGCAGCTGTAGTAATGCGGACGCTGCACCGGTCCGTCGTGGTGAAGAGGGAGCTGAGTGTAAAAGCGAAGCTCTCAATTTACCGGTCGATCTACGTCCCTACCCTCACCTATGGCCACGAGCTGTGGGTAGTGACCGAAAGAACGAGATCACGGATACAAGCGGCAGAAATGAGCTTCCTCCGAAGGGTGGCTGGCCTCTCCCTTAGAGATAGGGTGAGAAGTTCGGCCATGCGGGAGGGGCTCAGAGTAGAGCAGCTGCTGCTCCACATCGAAAGGAGCCTGCTGAGGTGGTTCGGGCATCTGACAAGGATGCCTCCTGGGTGAGGTGTTCCAGGCATGTCCCACCGGGAGGAGGCCCCGGGGCAGACCCAGGACACGCTGGAGAGATTATATCTCTCGGCTGGCCTGGGAATGCCTTGGTGTTCTCCCGGATAAGCTGGAGGAGGTGGCTGGGGAGAGGGAGGTCTGGGCCTCTTTGCTTAGGCTGCTGCCCCCGCGTCCCAGCCTCGGATAAAGCGGATGAAGATGGATGATAATAATAATAATAATAATAATGGATTGCATTTATATAGCGCTTTTCTAGGCACGCTTTTCTATACCTCCTCCCTCACAGAGAGAATTATGACCTTGCTTTCTGCTAAGCCGTCATCCCCGTAAGAGCAAGACATCTGAATGTCATCACCTTTACAACAGGGCCCCTACCTAAAAAATATACATCCCTCTATAAAAAGAAGGAGTCTTACTATCTGTTTAGTGTCTCCCATTACAATGGCCTGACTGTGATAACATAACACATGCATGCAAACTGGTGACAGGAATGCTCTTACTATACTAAAGTGAGACAGGGATATTACTATAACTAATGTGATATGATTTAATATGTGATTATTACAAGAGAAAATAAATCTTCTTCCATAATGCAAAAAAGAAAATTTACACTACTGTAAAAAACGAGTTCCTCACAGAGGCTTTCGCTATCTACATGATAGAATTAGCCAACACTTACTAGCACAACTAAATTAGCTCATTATATTGCAACAGAATAATTTCCCTACAAAGATGGAAAAAAACAGTTCAATGTCAACTTTAAACTAGAAAGTGCATTTTCTGAAGAAACTGCAGTGTGAATGCTTGAATCTGAATGTATGCACTGAAATGAAGTAATTGCTGAATTTAAGTTAAAAATTTGGAATGAGATGAAAAATACAGAAATTTGCACCTGAAAACAAAATTGCTGAACTGCTAAAAGCTGATATCCACACAGAAGAAGTTGGAAAATAGCTGAAAATGTTTTAATTGTAAATTAGAAAAATCTAAGAAATGAGAAAAGAAATTTAGACTAAGAAAAACAAAAAATAAAACATCTGAATTAATATTAAAAGTTCATATTCTTTGAATAACTAAATGACTCAAATGTGATCCCTCCACTTTGATCCACACAGTTTAAAAAGTTTAAATGTCTGAGCTTTGAAAGACACGGTGTTGGAAAGAGAACAACGATGGCGACGTTTTGAGGGTAAAATGATGGCTGTAGAGCAAACACTGTGGACACAGCAGCAGTTGAAAGAGAAGTGTTTAAGATGAATCTTGGCAGAGTGAGAGAGAGCTCGTTAAGCAGGCAGGTGTGAGCCTGGTTGCTATAGTGACTGCACCCAATGGCTCCATACACACGGACACAGACATGCACCTCACTTTTGCTGCTTAAAATGAACAGAAAAGTCAGGCCGAAACAAATCGCTCCCAAATGAAAAGTACAAGTTGTATTGACGAAATTCTTTCACCGTGAGCGACAGCAATGTCTAGTCTACTGAATTCTCAGTTTTCATGCCTGTGGAGTTTATTATATGGACGTGGTGACAGTGGAAAGACACCATGCTCTTCTGATTTTCAAACGAACCTTCTGAGCCATTTTAACGTTAGAGTCTATGGAAGAGTTGGAGGGAGGAGGCTGTGCATTGGTGACATTTATGAAAGAACCATAACACCTAGTACAATAGTAAACACATTGGACGAAAGAGGACAGCGATGGCTACGTTTTGAGGGTAAAATCATACCTGTAGAGCAAACTCTGCGGACACAGCAGCAGTTTTAAAAAAGATTTTAAGATTATTTTTTTTGCTCCTCTCACTCTAGCAGTTGAGCTGTCTCACTCTAGCCCCAACATTCCGTCCCATACACACCCATTATAAACTCTGAAACGGGTGAAAAAACATCATGAAACTTAAACTGGAACTGAAGAAAAAGTATAATAGATATTGAAAAGATAAATACAAGTTGAATAGTTGAATGTCTTGTCTTCGTTTTAAAGTTTGAATGGAGGCTCTATGTCAATGTATGTGGAAGTAGTAAGAGTTTAAAAATGAGTAAGTTGAATGAGGATTTGAAGGGTCTCCCCATTGAAATACATTATAAATTTTTGTTGAATAAAGTTGAATAAAATTAAAAATATAAATGTTAAAAATGAGAAAAATAGAAGCAGTCTTGTCCAAAAGAATAGGAATCTAACGGTGTTTGAATGGTTTTTCTAAGTTGAACGGTTTTGAAGTAGTAGGATTACAAAAAACGTACGGAATAGATAATAATAATAACTAGAAAAATTTGCATTTCCTGCGAAAATGCAGTGTGGATGCTTTAAAGCTGAAGCTGCATGCAAAAAGTAGCTGAAAAAGCTGAAAAGTTGCAGAAATTGTAAAAACTTTGCAGAAGCAAAAGAACTTTGCTAAAATCTAATAACTTAGCATAACTGCAATATCTTAGAGGAAACATAATACTTGGCAGAAATACAATAGCATAGCAGAACCTAGCAGAAATATTGTAACTTACCAGAAACATGATAACTTCTCAAAAATACAAGAATTTAGGAGAAATAGTATAAGATAACAGAAAGAATATATTTAGCCAAAAATACTTAAACATTACAGAAACACTATGATTTAGAAAAATAGTACAACATAGCAGAAATACTGTGATTTACCAGAGACACTGTGATGAACTATGAATATTGTAATTTTAAATTAACACTATGTTTTAGCACAAATACTATCATTTGACAGAAATACTATGTTTCAGCACAAATATTATAACATAGCAGAAATACAATTATATAGCAGAAATGCTGTATTTAGAAAGACAAATATAATATAGTAGAAATAGTATGATTTGGCAGAAATACTATATTTAGAACTTATACTGTAACATGACAGAAATTCCTCCAATTAGTAGTAATACTTTAACATAACACAAATGTTATGATTTGGCACAAAAATCATGATTTGTCAAAAATACTATGATTTAGCAGAAATACTATGATTGAGCAGAAGTACTAAGATGTAGTAAAAGTACTTTGATTTAACAGAAATACAATTATGGAGGAGTAATACTTTAAAATTGGATAAATATTGATACGCACACACACACATACACAGAGCCTAAAGGGAAGAGTATTTGTGCCATGGAGTGTTAACAAGAATGTGAGGTCCATATTAGAAAAGCTGGTAAAATCATAAAAGTTCGCAGAATTGTAATAAATGATGAATATGAATTACTGGTCTGTGACAGTGTATTAATTTGTAGGGAAAAAAACATGTTGACCAAGGTGGAATCGAACCCACGATCTTTGGCCTGCAGACCCGTGTCATTACCAACTGCGCCACTGGCAAAGAGAGCGGGCACGTGGAAAAACAGGGTGATGAGCAGTCAGAATTAGATCGCGGTGAGAGGCGAAAAACGCAGTTTTTTTGGAGTTATAAAACGTTGTGTAACTCAAAAACTAGGTGGACTAGAAGCATAATTCTTATACTGGCTGAATCAGCAGACTTTGGTGTACTTTGACTGTGATTTTCATTGCTCTTTGTACAACCGTTGCTGAGATATGACGAGAGAGGAAACGGAAGACCTCAGATATGATTGGCTGGCTGGGAAGCCGTGCAGGCCCCGATCTGTATATTTGAATGTCTCAGTCGTCACAGAGGATTGGCTGCCTGGGGACCTGGCAGAAATATATAGAAATAGTATGATTAAGCATAAATACTACATTTAGCATAAATACTATATTAAGCACAAATCCTATAAAAAGCAGATATACTATATTAAGCACAAATCCTATAAAAAGCAGAAATACTATATTAAGCAATATAAATATCCTATAAAAATCCTATAAAAAGCAAAAATACTGCACTATGATTTGGTAGAAAAATTATAATTAATCAGAAATACTATATTTAGCAGAAATCTTATAAAATAGCAGAAATAGTATGATTTAGCACAATAGTAATAACTTAAACAGAAAAATTGGAAAAGCAAAATGGACAGCTGAAAAAATGCTGAACATGCTGAGGGTCCCTCAAACATACTTGTTAAATGAAAAAAATCAGCAAAAAAATATATAACAGCCACACAATCACAAATATGTACACATATGGAAACACACATGCACAGAGAGACACACACACAAGATCCAATTCAGTCAACCAGTCTAAATATATTGAATTTGAATCTTACAATTAGATTATCCCATAAAGAGGCTCTCTCTCTCTCTCTCTCTCTCTCTCTGTCACACACACACACACACACACACACACACGCAGGGAGAGAGAAGCAAGTTTTCAGTCAAGCAGCCTGGGAGCTGCTGAATTTGAATCCACCAATCAGAGAGGCTGTGTACTTTTTCCCGCCAAAACAGGTGCACGCAGCACAGAGAGACACAGGATTTTTGCAGTCTATTCCTCATAATGACGACTCCCCTCAAACAAATGACCATAATTTCCTAACCGTAGGGGCTAGAACGGTCATTCTTACACCGTTTTGTTCAGAAGAGATTGGGGAATCTTAAAGTGTTGACAATTTATCATTAAAATATAAATTATTAAAGATATTTGACTTCTAATGCACCATAACTGAGTAGAGCAAAGCAAAAACTGCCTTGACTTGCCCTCAAACAACGCTTTTTAACTCTAAATCTATTTGGAGTATCGGTATCATTCTTTCACCGTAAGAGACAGCAGGCTTTGGTGAACAGTCATGGAAATTTTCAGGTCTCTGTGGAAATCCAATAAAAAGTTATGACGAGAGAAAAAAGTGGTTCATTTCCAGAGTTTTGAAATCTG
>NW_024387459.1:0-89042 GCF_900408965.1 Simochromis diagramma | reverse complement strand
ATGAGTAATCCTCCATTCAAAGTTCGGAATACAATATTGGTAAGAGATCACATGATGAAAAGCAGAGGGCATGATGGGTTGGAAGATCTGAATGCAAGATCCCCGTAGGTTATATGCAGAGCTGTTAGTGTTTTCAGTTGAGATTGTTGAATTACAAGAGGTAAGTTGGGATAAAATTCACTAAATCCTTCCAACTGTAAGATCCCAATCCCTAATCTCTTTTGTACATTAAATAGTAAAATTCCAACTATTAAATATAAAACTAATGTTTAAAAGATTTTAATTCCCTGTTTCCCATTATTCTTATTCGTTTTTTCATTTTTTAGGTTCCTTTCTTAATTCCTACGTGAATGGGTGACATATTGTCACAGTCAAGAAACAAGTGAGTAACAAAATGTTCTTATTTTGTTCATACTTTTATACTTGTAGCACCACACATTAAGACCTATGTAATTGTCTGTGAGCGCCATTGAATTTATTTTAATCGTACTATCTGCGTATCATTTCGAGTGAAAAATGTTTTTAGGCTTCATCTGCCTGCAGACAGATTATGTGTCAAATCAAAAGGAACTAGCCCTACAGTAAATAGTACACATACAGAAACAGCGCATAGAGACATGACCCTTGAAATTCTTTAACACTAACATCTTTTCAATACAGTTCTTCTTTGCTGAAGGGCTCAATCCATTTTTAGAAACTTGTTTAAAAATAAGTGAAATATATAAATCAATTATTCATCCATCCACAAATCTCTAATTCTTCCAATCAATTCAATTCAATATGTAGTGTGAAAACGTCTTTTTTCGATCTGTGCATAGTTACCACTGTTGGGGTCCAGTGTCTTTGAAGCTATGCGGTTGGGGTGCCGTCCGGCATCAACACAGCTCCCAAACCATACTTGGAGGCATCTACCTGTAGGTGTAGCTCCTTGGTTGTGTCGTAGTATGCCAGTATGGGGGGGCCGGTTGTCTCTGGTTATGAGATGCTTCATTTGCTGGAAGACTCTGTCGTGATTCTGATCCCAGACGAACTCCAAGTCTTGCTTGAGCAGCTGACGCAGCGGTGCGTTCACTTCTGATAGTCGCAGTGCGAATGGGACAGGTAGTTCGCCATTCCACGTCAAAGGAGTTTGCAAAGAGAGTATTCCAAGCATTGTCTCTAGCTTCTTCTATTCTCAGGGGGCGGCATGTCTTGATGGCCTGAGTTTCTTTGGGTCTGGCTGGATGCCCTCCCGGGTGAGTTTGTGTTCCAAAGTAACTAACTTCTGTGGCACCCTATGTGACACATTTCTCTGGATTGAGACACACGACGGGCATGGCGTCTGGGTCAATGTGTAAGTCGCATTCTCCTGGGAATATGCCCTTGAACATATCAGCAAACTCCTCCATGACACTTGTGGTCTGTACTGACATGACCAGCGGATAGGTTTAGATCCAGGCATGCTCTCAACCAAGGGACAATCAGCACGGAGTGCAAACATTATGAACAATACAACATTACGACCAGTGTTGTGGGTAAGTCTAAATAAAGTAGATAAAATGATATACTTACTTATACAGAGTCTTGGTAGTCCTACTGACACCCAAAGTATTGTCAACTACAAATTAATCATATACAACATACGCTATCCAGCTGCTAACAAAACCCTAATTTGGCAGCACAGGACAAGCTCTGAGAACAGGGTCCATAGAGGCTGGGGTCTATCACACCAGGCAAACCCCATGTGAAGTCTGTGTAAAGATCGCCTGAGACAATCCAGCACATAACAGCAGGGTGCAAGATGCTAGCAAGTAGAGCATACATGGAACATCATAACCAAGTGGCTGGAATAGTACAGGGGAATTGTCTGTGCCAATATGGCTGGAAGTCAAAATGGGAGACGCCCATAGGGTCGTGGAGAATGACCGAACTAAATCTTGTGGGACTTCTAGATGCAAGCAGAAAAAATGTTGATGGATAACCAACTGGATTCTACTGTTTTCTTTCTTCGTGGAAATCACAGAAGAAGATGGCTGTAGTGTTAGACGTAGCATTTCCGAATGACAGCAACATCAGGAAGAAGGAACACAAGAAGCTTGAGAAATACAGAGGGCACAGTCCTAGGAAGAACAAGATACTTTGTATCTCAATCATCTTTGTAGTATTATTGTAGGGTCTATCTTACAATATAAAGCACCTTGAGTGACCGTTGTCGTGATTTGGCACGATATAAATAAAATTGACCTAAAATGAATTGAATACTGCACAGGGCCCTCAAGCTCCCAGGCTTCTTGTACAGACCTGAGCTTGACGGACAAGGCGCCTGAGTGAGAGGGAATTGTTGTTTTTGGGTGGTTTTTTTTTGCCAAATTACAAATGCAATATATGCTAAAAAGGAATCTAGGTTCAAATTTAAACCTCATTAATAATATAAGAAATACTTATATATAAGTAGACCAAACGCCCTTATGGGCGAGAGGGGAATTGTGTTTTGTTTTGTTTTTTGTTTTTTTTGCCAATTTTCAAATGTGATTTATGCTAAAAAGACATTCTAGTTCAAAATTAAACTTGTTTTATAACAAAGTAAAAAATTCAAATGAGTGATAGTTCGCACTAACACATCTCCAAAGGAAGATATGCAAATTATGTTAGTTTAAGTTACATTTAAAGTTCCAAATGAGTAATCCTCCATCCAAGTTCAGATATACAATTGGTAAGAGATCACATGATAAAGCAGAGGGCATGATGGGTTGGAAGATCTGAATCTAAGATCCCCGTAGGTTATATGCAGAGCTGTTAGTGTTTCAGTTGAAGATTGTGGGAATTACATAGAGGTAAGTTGGGATAAAATTCACTAAATCCTTCCAACTGTAAGATCCCATCCCTAATCCTTTTGTAACATTTAAATAGTAAAATTCCAACTATTAAATATAAATCACTAATGTTTAAAAGATTTAATTTCCCTGTTCCCATTATTCTTATTTCGTTTTTTCATTTTTTTAGGTTTCCTTTCTAATTCCTACTGAATGGTGACATATTGTCACAGTCAAGAAACAAGTGAGTAACAAAATGTTCTTATTTTGTTCAACTTTTATACATTGTAGCACCACAAATTAAGACCTATGTAATGTCTGTGAGCGCCCATTGAATTTATTTAATCGTACTATCTGCGGACATTTCGAGTGAAAAGTGTTTTTAGGCTCATCTGCCTGCTAGACAGATTATGTGTCAATCAAAAAGGAACATAGCCCTACAGTAAATAAGTACACATACAGAAATCAGCGCATAGAGACATTGACCCTTGAAATTCTTTAACACTAACATCTTTTTCAACAGTTTCTCTTGCTGAAGGGCTCAATCCATTTTTAGAAACTTGTTTAAAAATAAGTGAATATAAAATCAATTATTCATCCACCAAATCTCTAATCTTCCAATCAATTCATTCATATCGGTAGGTGTGAAAACGCTTCTTTTTCGATCTGTGCATAGTTTAACGCACTGTTTGGGGTCAGTGTCTTTGAAGCAATGGCGGTTGGGTGTCCGTCCAGCACAACACAGCTCCCAAACCATAACTTGGATGCATCTACCGTAGGTGTAGACCCTTGGGTGTGGCGTAGTATGCCAGTATGGGGCCGTGTTCCTGGTTATGAGATGCTTCATTTGCTGGAAGACTCTGGCGTGAATTCGGAGCGCCCAGACGCAAACTACAACCTCCGAGGAGTCATAGTTGGAACTTTAAATGTAACTTAACTAACATAATTTGCATATCTTCCTTTGGAGATGTTGTTAGTGCGAACTATCACTCATTTGAATTTATTACTTATGTTATAAAACAAGTTTAAATTTTGAACTTAGAATGTCTTTTTAGCATAAATCACATTTGAAATTGGCAAAAAAACAAAAAACAAAAACAAAACACAATTCCCTCTCGCCCATAAGGCGTTTGGTCTTACTTATAATATAAGTATTCTATATTATAAAATGAGGTTTAAATTTGAACCTAGAATTCCTTTTTTAGCATATATTGCATTTGTAATTTGGCAAAAAAAACCACCCAAAAAACAACAATTCCCCTCTCACTCAGGGCGCTCTGTCCGTCAAGCTCAGTTCTGCTACAAGAAGCCTGGGAGCTTGAGGGCCCCTGTGCAGTATTCAATTCATTTTAGGTCATTTTATTTATATCGTGCCAAATCACGACAACGGTCACCTCAAGGTGCGTTATATTGTAAGATAGACCCTACAATAATACATACAAAAGATGATTGAGATACAAAAGTATCTTAGTTCTTCCTAGGACTGTGCCCTCTGTATTTCTCAAGCTTCTTGTGTTCCTTCTTCCTGATGTTGCTGTCATTCGGAAATGCTACGTCTAACACTACAGCCATCTTCTTCTGTGATTTCCACAGAAGAAAGAAAACAGTAGAAGTCCAGTTGGTTATCCATCAACATTTTTTCTGTCTGCATCTAGAAGTCCCACAAGATTTTAGTTCGGTCATTCTCCACGACCCTAGTGGGCGTCTCCCATTTTGACTTCCAGGCCATATTGGCACAGATGTTCCTGTGTACTATTCCAGCCACTTGGTTATGATGTTCCATGTATGCTCTACTTGCTAGCATCTTGCACCCTGCTGTTATGTGCTGGATTGTCTCAGGGGCATCTTTACACAGACTTCACATGGGTTTTGCCTGGTGTGATAGACCCCAGCCTCTATGGACCCTGTTCTCAGAGCTTGTGCCTGTGCTGCCATGATTAGGGTTTTGTTAGCAGCTGGATAGCGTATGTATGTATATGATTAATTTGTAGTTGACAATACTTTGGGTGTCAGTAGGACTACCAAGACTCTGTATAAGTAAGTATATCATTTTATCTACTTTATTTAGACTTACCCACAACACTGGTCGTAATTGTTGTATTGTTCATAATGTTTGCACTCCGTGCTGATTGTCCCTTGGTTGAGAGCATGCCTGGATCTAAACCTAGTCAAGCTGGTCATGTCAGTACAGACCACAAGTGTCATGGAGGAGTTTGCTGATATGTTCAAGGGCATATTCCCAGGAGAATGCGACTTACACATTGACCCAGACGCCATGCCCGTCGTGTGTCTCAATCCAGAGAAATGTGTCAATAGGTGCCACAGAAGTGAGTTACTTTGGACACAAACTCACCCGGGAGGGCATCCAGCCAGACCCAAAGAAACTACAGGCCATCAAAGACATGCCGCCTCCTGAGAATAAGAATGAGCTAGAGACAATGCTTGGAATACTCTCTTTGCAAGCTCCTTTGACGTGGAATGGCGAACTACCTGTCCAGATTCGCACTGCGACTATCAGAAGTGAACGCACCGCTGCGTCAGCTGCTCAAGCAAGACTTGGAGTTCGTCTGGGATCAGAATCACGACAGAGTCTTCCAGCAAATGAAGCATCTCATAACCAGAGAACCAGGCCCCATACTGGCATACTACGACACAACCAAGGAGCTACACCTACAGGTAGATGCATCCAAGTATGGTTTGGGAGCTGTGTTGATGCAGGACGGACACCCAACCGCATATGCTTCAAAGACACTGACCCCAACAGTGGTTAACTATGCACAGATCGAAAAAGAAGCGTTTTCACACCTACATATTGAATTGAATTGAATTGGAAGAATTAGAGATTTGGATGGATGAATAATTGATTTATATTTCACTTATTTTTAAACAAGTTTCTAAAAATGGATTGAGCCCTTCAGCAAAGAAGAACTGTTGAAAAAGATGTTAGTGTTAAAGAATTTCAAGGGTCAATGTCTCTATGCGCTGATTTCTGTATGTGTACTTATTTACTGTAGGGCTATGTTCCTTTTTGATTTGACACATAATCTGTCTAGCAGGCAGATGAAGCCTAAAAACATTTTTCACTCGAAATGATACGCAGATAGTACGATTAAAATAAATTCAATGGGCGCTCACAGACAATTACATAGGTCTTAATGTGTGGTGCTACAATGTATAAAAGTATGAACAAAATAAGAACATTTTGTTACTCACTTGTTTCTTGACTGTGACAATATGTCACCATTCACGTAGGAATTAAGAAAGGAAACCTAAAAAAATGAAAAAACGAAATAAGAATAATGGGAAACAGGGAAATTAAAATCTTTTAAACATTAGTGATTTATATTTAATAGTTGGAATTTTACTATTTAAATGTTACAAAAGAGATTAGGGATTGGGATCTTACAGTTGGAAGGATTTAGTGAATTTTATCCCAACTTACCTCTATGTAATTCCACAATCTTCAACTGAAACACTAACAGCTCTGCATATAACCTACGGGGATCTTAGCATTCAGATCTTCCAACCCATCATGCCCTCTGCTTTTATCATGTGATTTCTTACCAATAGTGTATATCTGAACTTGGAATGGAGGATTACTCGTTTGGAATTTTAAATGTAAATAATGTAATTGACTTAACGAACATAATTTGCATATCTTCCTTTGGGAATGTTGTTAGTGCGAAGTATCACTCATTTGAATTTATTACTTATGTTATAAAACAAGTTTAAATTTTGAACCTAGAATGTCTTTTTAGCATAAATCACATTTGAAAATGGCAAAAAAAACAAAAAACAAAAACAAAACACAATTCCCCTCTCGCCCATAAGGGCGCTCTATCCTACAAGCTCAGGTCTGCTACAAGAGGCCTGGGAGCTTGAGGGCCATGCGCAGTATCTTGGCTGTTCCTAGGATTGTGCACTTCTGGACAGAGATCTCAGATGATGTTCCTGGGATCTGCTGGAGCCACTCGCCTAGCTTGAGAGTCAGCACACCTAGTGCTCCAATTACCACTAGGACCACTGTTACCTTCACCCACCATTCTTCTCGATCTCTTCTCTGAGACTTCTGTATTTCTCAAGTTTCTTTCTTCCTGATGTTGCTGTCATTCGGAAATGCTACGTCTATCACAGCTGTCTTCTTCTTTTATTCCATCACCACTATGTCTGGTTAGTAAGCCATCACCATTTTGTCAGTCTACATCTGGAAGTCCCACAAGATTTTAGTTCGGTCATTCTCAACGACCCCAGTGGGAGTCTCCCAATTTGACCTTGGGACTTCCAGGCCGTATTCAGCACAGATGTTTCTGTATAGTTTTCCAGCCAATTGGTTCAAGGTTCAAGGTTCTTTATTTGTCACATGCATAGTTATACAAGTATAACACACAGTGAAATGTAGCCTGACACGCTCCTCGACATGTGCAAAAATTTGGGGGGTGTAGAGGAAGAACATTATATATATATATATAGTATATACACTGGGTGAATGTGCAGTAGTAGCACATAGTAGTAGTAGTAGGTTATGGCGTTCCAAGTATGCCCCATGTCATGAATCGCTGTGTGGCAGGCAAACAGGAGTGGTGGACCCAAAATGCAGAACTCAGACACGGAAGTGAAACTTAAGGCGCAGCTTTATTGCTGGGAAAAACCTCGTACAAACTAAACTCACCAAAAGAAAACCAAAAGTCAGAACAGAGGAACCAAGGACTGAAACACTGGAAAGAAACACTAAACTGGAGCAGGAGACCAAACACTAGGAACATAGAAGCAGAACACACAGCTAGTTGAGGGTACGACGCGACACTTACACAGAGAAACACAGGGCTTAAATACACAGATGGCAGTAATCAAGGGATGAGAGACAGGAGGGGAACACACCTGGGAGAAATCATAGCTGACGAGACAGGGGAAACGTAAACTGAGCACACTCACATACGACACAAACCTTCACAATAAAACAGGAAACTCAGACACATGGAACCAGACAAGACATTGAACTAAACAGACAGATTCACAAACAGATGGGGTGACACCATAGACAGAGACAGACTCAAAGGCAGACCAAATATAACACACAGAACTCAAACAATAATAATCATCATCATCATAAACTAGAAAATGATAACTAAAAGCGCTGGGTCACCGACCCAGGACCATGACACCCTGCCTGCTAGTAGGGGTGGGTTTTGATTATTGATTTATTGATTAAAATCAATTAAAATTTAAATGTTTGTATGTGTATGTGTGTGTGTGTGTGTGTGTGTGTGTGTGTGTGTGTGTGTGTATATATATACAGTGGGGCAAAAAAGTATTTAGTCAGCCACCGATTGTGCAAGTTCCCCAACTTAAAATGATGACAGAGGTCAGTAATTTGCACCAGAGGTACACTTCAACTGTGAGAGACAGAATGTGAAAAAAAATCCATGAATTCACATGGTAGGATTTGTAAATAATTTATTCGTAAATCAGGGTGGAAAATAAGTATTTGGTCACCTCAAACAAGGAAAATCTCTGGCTCTCACAGACCTGTAACGTCTTCTGTAAGAAGCTTTTCTGTCCCCCACTCGTTACCTGTATGAATGGCACCTGTTTGAACTCATCATCTGTATAAAAGACACCTGTCCACAGCCTCAAACAGTCAGACTCCAAACTCCGCCATGGCCAAGACCAAAGAGCCTTCGAAGGACACCAGGAAAAGTATTGTAGACCTGCACCAGACTGGGAAGAGTGAATCTACAATAGGCAAGCAGCTTGGTGTGAAAAAATCAACTGTGGGAGCAATCATCAGAAAATGGAAGACATACAAGACCACTGATAATCTCCCTCGATCTGGGGCTCCACGCAAGATCTCATCCCGTGGGGTCAAAATGATCATGAGAACGGTGAGCAAAGATCCCAGAACCACACGGGGGGACCTGGTGAATGACCTGCAGAGAGCTGGGACCAAAGTAACGAAGGTCACCATCAGTAACACACTACAACGGCAGGGAATCAAATCCCGCAGTGCCAGACGTGTTCCGCTGCTGAAGCCAGTGCATGTCCAGGCCCGTCTGAAGTTTGCCAGAGAGCACATGGATGATACAGCAGAGGATTGGGAGAATGTCATGTGGTCAGATGAAACCAAAGTAGAACTTTTTGGTATAAACTCAACTCGTCGTGTTTGGAGGAAGAAGAATACTGAGTTGCATCCCAAGAACACCATACCTACTGTGAAGCATGGGGGTGGAAACATCATGCTATGGGGCTGTTTTTCTGCCAAGGGGACAGGACGACTGATCCGTGTTAAGGACAGAATGAATGGGGCCATGTATCGTGAGATTTTGAGCCAAAACCTCCTTCCATCAGTGAGAACTTTGAAGATGAAACGAGGCTGGGTCTTCCAACATGACAGTGATCCAAAACACACCGCCCGGGCAACAAAGGAGTGGCTCCGTAAGAAGCATTTGAAAGTCCTGGAGTGGCCTAGCCAGTCTCCAGACCTCAACCCCATAGAAAATCTGTGGCGGGAGTTGAAAGTCCGTGTTGCTCGGCGACAGCCCCAAAACATCACTGCTCTCGAGAAGATCTGCATGGAGGAATGGGCCAAAATACCAGCTACTGTGTGTGCAAACCTGGTAAAGACCTATAGTAAACGTTTGACCTCTGTTATTGCCAACAAAGGTTATGTTACAAAGTATTGAGTTGTATTTTTGTTATTGACCAAATACTTATTTTCCACCCTGATTTATGAATAAATTCTTTACAAATCCTACCATGTGGATTCATGGATTTTTTTTTCACATTCTCTCACAGTTGAAGTGTACCTCTGGTGCAAATTACTGACCTCTGTCATCATTTTAGGTGGGGGAACTTGCACAATCGGTGGCTGACTAAATACTTTTTTGCCCCACTGTATGTGTATGTGTGTGTGTGTGTGAACCGTTCGATACAGTGCTTTCGGTTCAGTACGCATATTTATCAAACAATACAACATTTTTTATTTATTCTATCAACCTTTCTTCTGACGATGCTGTCTGTGTTGAGCGTTCAGTGGATCTGCGTTCGACTACTCCGCCTAGGCTGCACTGTTGAGTGCAGATCCACTGAGCGCAGCGCAAGCTAGCAAGACAGAAGCTAAACTCATTGCAACATGGCAACTGCCTCAACGCTACCCGAAATTGAACCTCCCCCACCCTCATTCAGATCTGGTGTTTGGAACTATCTCGGTTTTCATGTGAAGTATGACCCTGATGGTAAGCGCATCATGGACAAAAGTAAAACAGTATGTCGGATGTGCCACGCAATGCTCAATTTGTGGGAACTAGTGCGTTAGCGCAGTTAGCTCGTTAACGTCCAGCCCCAAGCACGGGCAATCTTGTTAACAGAGATTTGCCACGTTATGGTGTTAATGTCATTTTAACGTGATTAACGCTGACAGCACTAGTAGGAACACAACGAATATGACTGCACATTTACGCCGACATCATCCTAGTGCAAAGACAAGTGGAAGCAGACAAAAACAACAAGCACGCATGCTACAAACTTTACCCGAGTCATTTAGACAGCCGTTAGCACATGAATCTCCTTATGGGGACCTGATATGTTTAATATGCTTCTGAGAATATAGCCCAGAAGAAGCGTATAGTATACCTTTTATTTTGGAAAGAGCCATTTCTCTGTAATAAACTCTCTTTTCCAAAGATCTATCTCGATCAGATAGATTCTTTTTTTCCAGCAACATTAAATTTAAAAACTGTACTTTTGAGTTCAAATATATATTTATAATTTTAATAAATGATAAATTAAAAGGGCATGAACAATTTTTTGTATCGAAAAAATATCAAACCGTGTCACCAAGTATCAAACCGAACCGAACCGTGAATTTTGTGTGTCGTTGCACCCCTAATATATATGTATATATATACACATATGTGTATACGTATATGTGTATGTGTATATGTATATATGTATGTGTATACATATAGGTCAAGGTCAAAGTAACTTTATTTATACCCATAGGCAAGGTAAATTTGCTATACAGAAAAATGACAGCATTTGGCATCCCTTCAAAAACACACATACCTAGTAAAAATATAAACTTCACTGTAGCATATAGTAATTTTAATGTTTTGATTCAAAAACAGTTCTTATTTAATTCAGTGACAGCAACAGGGACAAAGCTGTTTTTATAACGCTTTGTCCTGCATCTCGGAAACAGAAACATCCTTCCTGAGGAAAGAAGCTGAAATTCACCCCTTAGTGGATGGGAACCATTTCTAAGGATTGATAAAGCCATCCTCTGTACAGGGAGGCTAAACAAATATATTTGTATGTCTATATGAATACGTATACGTGTATGTGTATACATATATGTGTAGTATATATACATATACTACACATATATGTATACACATACACGTATACGTGGTAGATGATGGTAGATGAGCAGTGGTTATCCAGCCGGACATGTTGGGGGCGGTTGGTCAGGAAGTCCAGTAACCATTTGCAGATGAGGGAACTGATGCCCAGGTCTGTCAGTTTCCTGATGAGTTGTGAGGGGTGGATTGTATTGAATGCTGAACTGAAGTCTATAAACAGCATTCTGGCGTAGGTGTTGTTGTTGTCCAGGTGTGAGAGGACAGAGTGCATTGCGATGGAGACTGCATCCTCTGTGCTCCTGTTCTGGCGGTATGCGAATTGGTGGGGGTCCAGGGTGGGGGGGAGACAGGATTTGAAGTGTGCTAGGACCAGTCGCTCTAAGCACTTAGTGATGATGGGGGTGAGTGCTACTGGGCGGTAATCATTGAGGCAAGATGGGTTGGAGTTTTTGGGTATCGGGACGATGGAGGTGGATTTGAAGCAGGCCGGTACCACAGCGTGGGCCAAGGACAGATTGAATATGTCTGTGAGCACTCCTGCAAGCTCCCCAGAACACGCTCTGAGAACACGCCCGGGGATGCCATCAGGGCCTGCAGCCTTGTGGACATTGATCCTGCTCAGCACCGCTCCTACATCGGTGGGGGAGAGAGTCAGAGGTTGGTGGTCTGGCGTCATGTCTGCTTTGGTATACGTATATG
This sequence comes from Simochromis diagramma, assembly GCF_900408965.1. Taxonomy (NCBI): domain Eukaryota; kingdom Metazoa; phylum Chordata; class Actinopteri; order Cichliformes; family Cichlidae; genus Simochromis; species Simochromis diagramma. Next base: position 77,194 of record NW_024387459.1, on the reverse strand, counting down.
TATACGTATACGTGTAGTATATGTATACGTATACGAGCAGTGTTGGGGAGTAACGGAATACATGTACCGCCGTTACGTATTTAAAATACAAAATATGAGTAACTGTATTCCGTTACAGTTACCGTTTAAAAAGGTGGTATTCAGAATACAGTTACTTTGTTGAAATAAATGGATTACACGGCGGTACTTTCCTGTTTCATATTGTCGCGGGTCAGGACTGTTTGGGTTTTGTTTGACAGCTACGTTCTGTTGTTCCAGGCAGCAGCGTTACGGTTGCCATGGTTACAGGGCGACACGCTCTCTCTCTCTCTGTGACTGTGTGTTTCCTAGGTGAGAGAGCGCCTTTTTGTTGTTGTTGTTGTTGTTGTGCTAAGCTAATAGGCAGAATGCTACAAGCATAGCTCTGAAGAATGTAGCATCATGGGCGGTGTAGTCCGTGTTGCAGGGAGAATGGACTGCCATACACCTTATGGGTCTGTGAGCGCGAGGAGGGAGAAAAAGGGGAGTGGAAAGGTACGAGTTGTCATCGAGGAAAAACGGGAGCTGGAAGCAACGGGAGCTGGAAGCATGTACCCACCCGAGATTGGGTACATAGCCCCAAGTGCGATAGGAGAAGGACTGTTGAGTGCGAGAGGAGCTGACCTGAAAATAGGATCATGGCCAAGCTTGAAACCTGGATCCCCCGTAGCCGGTTACCAAGATTACGTGAAGTACCCTCAGAAGGTCTGCTAGATGATGTTAATGCAGCACTACGGACAATACCTACAACCACGATTACCGAAACTAACAAGCTGATCTACAATACGGCAGCAGTGATCAGTGAGATGCTTGGCTACAAGTTGAACAGCGACAAGGGGCAGTACCCTCCATGGAGAAAGAGGCTAGAGGGCAAGATCAAAGTAGCACGGAGGGAGGTTAGCTAACTAACGGAGTTGCAGAAAGGCGCGACAAATAAGGTGCCTAAGAAATACAGCAAGCTGTCCATACCTGAGGCCTTGGAAACTGCCAAGCAAAGACTCACAGCCTTGGCCAGCCGCTTGAGGAGGTACACCAGAGAGATAGAAGGCAGGAGAATAAACCAGCTGTTCTCCACAGAACCAGCAAAGGTGTACTCTCAGTGGCAAGGGAACAATAAGAGAACAGCACCACCAAGGCTGGAGATGGAGCAATACTGGAAGAGCATATGGGAGAAGGATGCAACCCATAACGGCAATGCTCAGTGGCTAGTTGATCTGAGGGCAGACCACAGCGACCTCCCTGAACAGGGTCCAGTAACCATCACAGTGGCAGATATCCAAGAAAGGGTCTCCAGTATGAAGAGTTGGACAGCACCAGGGCCCGACATGGTTCACGCCTACTGGCTAAAGAAGCTGACTGCACTCCACGAGCGTCTGGCAGCACAAATGAACCAGCTGCTAGTTAACGAGAGACACCCGGAATGGCTAACTGAAGGCCGGACGGTCCTGATCCCCAAGGACCCCTAAGAAGGGACCGGTCCCCTCCAACTACCGACCAATAACCTGCCTCAGTACTACATGGAAGCTCCTGTCAGGTATCATATCGGCTAAGATGAACAGGCACATGGGTCAATACATGAGCGGGACACAGAAAGGAATTGGCACGAATACCAGCCACGCAAAACACCAGCTACTGGTAGACAGAACAATCAGCCGAGACTGCAAGACTAGACTGACCAACCTGTGCACTGCCTGGATTGATTACAAGAAGGCCTATGACTCAATGCCCTACAGCTGGATACTGGAATGCCTAGAATTGTACAAGATCAATGGGACCCTAAGAGCCTTCATCAGGAACTCAATGGGGATGTGGCGTACAACACTAGAGGCCAACTCCAAGCCCATAGCACAAGTCACCATCAAGTGCGGGATCTACCAAGGAGATGCTCTGTCCCCACTGCTGTTCTGCATAGGCCTGAACCCCCTCAGTGAGATCATTAACAAGACTGGCTACGGATACCGACTACGGAACGGAGCAGTTGTCAGCCACCTCCTGTACATGGATGACATCAAGCTGTATGCCAAGAGTGAACGAGACATCGATTCACTGATCCACACTACCAAGCTATACAGCAATGACATTGGAATGTCGTTCGGACTGGAGAAGTGTAGTCGGATGGTAACAAAGAGAGGGAAGGTAGTCAGAACTGAGGGGTTTGAACTACCAGAAGGCAACATTGCAGACATAGAGGACAGTTACAAGTACTTGGAGATCCCGCAGGCGAATGGGAACCATGAAGAGGCCGCTAGAAAAGCTGCAGCCACCAAGTACCTGCAGAGGGTCAGGCAAGTCCTGAGGAGTCAGCTGAATGGTAAGAACAAGATCCGGGCCATCAACACGTACGCCCTGCCCGTGATCAGGTACCCTGCTGGGGTAATAGGCTGGCCAAAGGAGGAGATAGAAGCCACTGACATAAAGACAAGAAAGCTCCTTACCATGCATGGAGGGTTTCACCCCAAGTCCAGCACCCTGAGGCTGTACGCTAAGCGGAAGGAAGGGGACCGGGGACTGGTGAGTGTCAGCACCACAGTCCAGGATGAGACAACGAACATCCAAGAATACATTGGGAAGATGGCCCCAACTGACCGAGTGCTCAGTGAATACCTCAGGCAGCAGAAACCCAAGAAAGAGGAGGGAGACGAGGAACCATCATGGAAGGACAGGCCCCTGCACGGTATGTACCACCGGCAGATAGAGGAGGTGGCTGATATCCAGAAATCCTACCAGTGGCTGGACAAAGCTGAACTGAAAGACAGCACAGAGGCACTAATCATGGCAGCACAAGAACAAGCTCTGAGCACAAGATCCATAGAGGCTGGGGTCTATCACACCAGGCAAGACCCCAGGTGCAGGCTGTGTAAAGATGCCCCAGAGACAATCCAGCACATAACAGCAGGGTGCAAGATGCTAGCAGGCAAGGCATACATGGAACATCATAACCAAGTGGCCGGCATAGTGTACAGGAACATCTGTGCCGAGTATAACCTGGAAGTCCCGAGGTCAAAATGGGAGACGCCCCCAAGGGTGGTGGAGAATGACCGAGCTAAGATCCTGTGGGACTTCCAGATACAGACGGACAAAATGGTGGTGGCTAACCAACCGGACATAGTGGTGGTAGACAAACAGAAGAAGACGGCCGTAGTGATCGATGTAGCGGTTCCGAATGACAGCAATATCAGGAAGAAGGAACACGAGAAGCTGGAAAAATACCAAGGGCTCAGAGAAGAGCTCGAGAGGATGTGGAGGGTGAAGGTAATGGTGGTCCCCGTGGTAATCGGAGCACTAGGTGCGGTGACTCCCAAGCTAGGCGAGTGGCTCCAGCAGATCCCGGGAATAACATCGGAGATCTCTGTCCAGAAGAGCGCAGTCCTGGGAACAGCTAAGATACTGCGCAGGACCCTCAAGCTCCCAGGCCTCTGGTAGAGGACCCGAGCTTGAAGGATAAACCGCCCGCAGGGGCGTGCTGGGTGTTATATATATATATATATATATATATATATATATATATATATATATATATATATATATATATATAGTGTGTGTGTGTAGATATGTAAATGTGTGTGTGTGTATATATATATATATATATATGTAAATGAAAAAAACGAATTTTGTTAGTCCTTATAACTATTGTCAGTGTTGGGGAGTAACGGAATACATGTACCGCCGTTACGTGTTTAAAATACAAAATATGAGCAACCGTATTCCGTTACAGGTACCATTTAAAAAGGTGGTATTTAGAATACAGTTACTTTGTTGAAATAAATGGATTACACGGCTGTACTTGCTTGTTTTATATTGTGGCGGGTCAGGACTGTTTGGGTTTTGTTTGACAGTAGTTCCAGGCGGCAGCGTTGCGGTTGCCATGGTTACAGGGTGACGCTCTCGCTCTGCGTGTTTCCTGGGTGAGAGAGCGCCTTTTTGTTGTTGTGCTAAGCTAATAGGCAGAATGCTACAGGTATAGCTCTAAAGAATGTAGCCTCATGGGCAGTGTAGTCCGTGCTGCAGGGAGAATGCACTGCCATACCCGTTATGTGTCTGTGAGCGAGGGAGGGAGAAAAAGGAGAGTCGAAAAGTATGAGTTGTCATCAAGCAAAAATGGGAGCTGGAAGCATGTAAATATAATAATAACCACTGCAGCCAAGAAGAGTGCCTGACGAGCCCAGTCGTAAGTAAGCTATTAAAACTCGACTGTACGCTTTGTTCATGTTTTCCTCCGAAACAATAAGTTCCGTTGGAAGAGCCTTTCAACACCTCTCTCTGTCTTTCGCAAGAAAAGTTGACCCAGACAACAAAGTAAAGCTATTTTTCGGCTACGAGCCCGACACGGAACCGTATTAGTCAGAGGTCCCTTTACTATGGTTCGGAGCCGCGGACCTTCAGTAATAGTAATAAATCACATTCATGTAGTTGTAAAAAGCATGATAATATGTTAAGTAATCCAAAGTATTCAGAATACGTTACTCTCATTGAGTAACGTAATGGAATACGTTACAGAATACATTTTGAGGCATGTATTCTGTATTCTGTAATGGAATACATTTTAAAAGTAACCTTCCCAACATTGACTATTGTATACTTGTAGAAAGGTACCCTGACGAGCAAAAAGACTTGAAGGAAATGAACATTTATTAAAAGGTCAATGCAATAATTGAGCCTCCAATCACAAAATAGGTGGGTGAAATATGAAGTATGGCAACTTACAGTAAATTCAGCTTGGTCTCAAAGTGTGTTAGTTGGTGTTTTAGGTGGAACATTTTTTGTTTGATTTCATGGGGGAAAGAATGCAATGATATTCAAAAAAAAAACCCTTTGAATTACTTAATCATTGACACTCATTTATTTAACTGAGTGCAAAACTCAGATTAGCATACTAACCTGAGCAGGAATTAAGCTATTCCAAAACCATGTGTATTACCTAATTCAAGTCCACATTCTCATGAAAGTCTTTGCAAGAGGTATAAATAGGTAACTTTAAACAATTGATGCACATGTTTGCAATGGGTAGTTTAGACATGGTTTGTGCATCAGGCTCTTGGTGAAGAAATTCTATGGAATGGAACAGTGTTGGCTCCAGTGGCGAAGGCAAGAATTGTCCCCAGGTTCTGCGTTTCCTCTTGATTTAAAGGAAAAGCAATACTGTCAAAAATGGTATTAAAAACAACAAACACAGCAAGCATTTTTACTTGTAACTCATTCAATGAAAAGATGCACTGCTTTATAAATTGAACACACAATACTTAAATCGTTACATTTACCATCTGCATCTCTTAGGTAGTCTCTCCAGAAACTAATGACAACTGCTTCAGCATGCCCTTTATTGCTCCCAGCTGGAGAAAGGTGGGTGGTAAAGAGTCTGTCAAGAAGGTCAGCTGTAAGCATTGAAGGTGACCACACACATAGCAGACAGGGTGGCCCAGATCTGGTGTCAAGCTGGCACTACTGGCTGACTTCTAGCATGGTAAGTGGCATGTCATCCAGATAGGGTCAGGGCTAGCGTCGATGGCACTGTTTATCTGATGTCATGCCACATCTGACCTGATTGTGGCCTGGTTTATGGGGCCCAGGCTCATAAAAAACAGGTCTGGCCCGGATCCGGCATCAAGCTGGCACTTCTGACTGACTGGTGTCGTGGCAGGGAGTATGTCAGCCAGATGTGGGCCAGGTCTGGCAATGATAGCACTATTTATGTTTCTATTTTCCTATTTTAGTTAGAAGACCCAACTGCCAAGTTGCAATGCTATACTGCTCTGGTAGATAAAATTTCAAATGCAGGTTTGTGAGTATACACTTTATCCAAAACCTAGTGAGGGTTTACTCATGATTGCCACCGGGTGTCTGTAGCTCAGGGGGTAAAGCAGGTCGATAATGGTTCGATCCCTGGCTCCTCCAGTCAGCATATCAAAAGTGTGAGTGTGTATGTTGTTACTACATGGCTTGATTAAGGTACACATTAGACTGACATCTGGAGTCAGAGCTGAAACTGTTCTGGGCCAGCAGTGTGTCTGTACCTGGCCCGTGGTTGCACAAAACTTACACATGGCCCACATACCGCAAAGAATGACAGCCCTTTGGTGCCCCAGACCAGGTTTGCCATAAGTGGCCCACGCATGGTGTCACAATACGGCTGTGTGCAGGCAAGAGTAGGACCCAAACGCAAACTCGCAGAGACAAAAAGTAAACTCAAAAAACAGCTTTATTGCTGGCGTGGAATGGGACACAAAAAACAATACAAAACAAAACTGGGAAGACTAAAGCACAAGGAGCCAAAGGGAAAAATCACACAGCTATGAGGGAGAACGCAACACTGACAAAGAGAAACATGGGGCTTAAATACACTGAGGGATAACGAGGGGGAATGAGCCACAGGAGGAGAGCACAGCTGGGAGTAATTAGGCAGGACGAGACAAGGGAAGCAAAACTAGAAACATTAACATAGGACAGACTGTAAAGTAAAACAGGAAACACTCACTGAACTCAAGACATGTAAACTTAACAGACTGGCGAGACACAACATAGGGACCTGAAACATGGAACAGAAAGGCACAGTAGACACAACATGAACATAACGCCACAGGGGAAGAGTAAAACAAAATGCAGGAACACAGGACCGCTTTCAAAATAAAATGGGAAACATAATGAAACGCAAATATGACAACATAAGAAACACAGACATGAAGCACATGAAAGACAAGGGAGACTTAACAGGGGTTGGAAACACAAGGGGAATCTAATAAACAAATGAACTTAGATAACCTAATGAACAAAATAAACTCAAACTTAAAACACTGGGTCAAAAGACCCAGGATCATGACACATGGACCAATACAGGACCACCAGTGTATCTGCAACTGGTCTTGTGCTGGCCCATGTGTGGGCCACCTCTAGCAAACCAGATCTTGGCCACCAAAGGGCCGTCAATCTTTGCGGGGTGGCATGGTTGGATGCATTATTGAGGGTGATGTATGCCATACTGGACTCCTTTTGTCATGTGGTCTGAGCAGAGTCATCAGCAGATACCTGTGATCTCTATTTCATTTCAAGGTCAATGCAGAAATAGTGGACCACTGTAAATATAAGTACACATTGAAAATAAATTGGATTGGGTTACAAACACCTCTGCAGTATCGAGGGGCTAAGTCATATCTATTTTCTAAGATGGCTGAGGATTTTCTATGAGTCTGTTGTGGCCAGTGCCATCCTCTTCGCTGTTGCATGCTGGGGCAGCAGGTTGAGGGTTGCAGATGCCAACTCACTCAATAAGCTGATCCACAAAAACATTAATCATACACCAAGTCCATGACTCAATTAATTTCCAATGTGCACCTAAAAGTTCAGTTAGTGGTAAGAAAATGCACATAAATTACTCAAATAAATTTGATATATTATTGAATAAATCTCTGTATAACAAAGACAAACAGCTTTTTCCTGCAAGGTTCTTCTGTAGGATATTCATCTTGTAGGCTCTTAAGTTGACCAAAGGGTGATTCATCGTGAGCAACACTTTGCAGCTGTATTAATCAAACAGATGTAGATCTAACACACTGGCACATACCTGACATTTTTACAGGAAGAACAACAGAAAGAAAATAAGACCCCAGTTTCCAAAGATAAGCTGCGTACAGAGGAAATAATTATTAGTATCTTGGAAGGATTAATAATTTATTTTCAATAAGTGGAATCTCTAGGGATTAGAGTGGAAACATTGAAAGAATATTTGATTTGTATTATAAAATTGGAAGCTCTCCATGGATTGGGATAAAAAAAAAACCCAGAAGAATTAGGAATTGGACTCTGGTATCCATTTCATCCATCCATCCATCTTCTTCCGCTTTATAATCTCTCCAGTGTGTCCTGGGTCTGCCCCGGGGCCTCCTCCCAGTGGGACATGCCCAGAACTCCTCACCCAGGAGGCATCCTTGTCAGATGCCCGAACCACCTCAGCTGGCTCCTTTCGATGTATCGAAAGATGGCTGAACTCCTCACCCTATCTCTAAGGAAGACGCCAGCCACCCTTTGGAGGAAGCTCATTTCCGCCACTTGTATCCGCGATCTCGTTCTTTCGGTCATTACCCACAGCTCGTGGCCATAGGTGAGGGTAGGGATGTAGATCGGCCGGTAAATTGAGAGGTTCGCTTTTACACTCAGCTCCCTCTTCACCGCGATGGTCTCATGCAGCGTTCGCATCAGTGCGGCCACGTCATCAATCCGCCTGTCAATCTCTGGCTCCCTTCTTTTATCACCCGCAAACAAGACCCCAAGATATTTGAACTCCTCCACTCATCCCCGACCCGGGAAGGGGAACTCCACCCTTTTCCAGCTGAGAACCATGGCCTCAGATTTGGAAGTGCTGATCCTTATTCCCGCTGCTTCACACTCGGCTGCGAACCGTTCCAGTACGAGCTGGAGGCCAACACCTGATGAAGCCAACAGAACCACATCATCTGCGAAAAGCAGAGATGAGGTTGTCTGTGAAGGTTCTCAGTCATCCAGGTCATCGTAGTCAAAACAGCTTGCAAAGAAAAGCGTCTAGACTTCTCTAAGTTACTTGAAGACAGTGATGAGATTCTGAGACCACCAAAGTGAAAGCCCTCCGCCACTTGGCTGCGCCTAGAAATCCTGTCCATAAAAACTATGAACAGAATTGGTGACAAAGGGCAGCCCTGGCGGAGCCCGTCATCCACCAGGAACGAGTCCGACTTATTGTTATGCTACGCAAACCAAGCTCTTGCAACGGTTGTATAGGGATCGAATGGCCCGTAGAAATGGGCCAGACACCCCATACTCCCGCAGCAACTCCCACAGGACGCCCCGAGGGACACGGTCGAATGCTGTCTCCAAGTCCACAAAACACATGTAGACTGGTTGGACAAACTCCCATGCGCCCTCAAGTATCCTTGAGAGGATAAAGATCTGGTCCAGTGTTCCACGACCAGGACGAAAACCGCATTGTTCCTCCTGTATCTTGGAACACACCCTCCGGTCCCCCTTCTTAAAGATGGGGACCAACACCCCGATCTGCCAGTCGAGTGGTTAATGTGTCTTATAATAGGTCTATATATCAATATGTCGATTTTGTTACGAGTGCAGTGACAGCATTCCGCCACTAGGTTGCAGTTTATCCATATCCATAACCCTAACCCTAATGTCACAAGTGAAAAAAGCTATCCACAAATGATCCCAAAATGTCCAGGAAGAGAAAGATTGATGAAGACAGAAGGCTGTTTCAAGAAAGATGGGAAGGTGAATACACGTTTATGCTTCAAGGAGAAAAAACAGTCTTTTGTGTCATGAGGCAGTGTCGGTAGTCAAAGAGTACAAGATACGTTGGCATTTTGACACCAAACACAGAGCCAAGTATGCCAAAGTTAGCCTTCAACAAAAACGACAAATAGTCAAAGAATTAAAAGACAAACTGCGATGGCAGCAGAATGTGTTCACAAAAGCCAAAGCCAAAAATGATGCGGCAGTGAGAGCTAGCTTTATTGTGACTGAAGAAATCACCCACGTGTTACGGGCCCCAGGAATGGTGCCACAATAACAAAGAAGAAATCCCTGCAAACACAGGTAAAGTTCAGGAGCAATGAAGACAGTGCACTCAGTTTGCCTCTCAGATTGCATCTCTTATTCAAGTTTCAATAAACATGAACAGCATTAACAATATCCACGTGTGCATGACTTTTTCAGTCCCAGTGTCCATATCTGTCCATTTCCCCAAAGTCACAAGTAGAAAAATAAATGAATTCACACTCTACACGTTCCACTATTTTACATGTACTTCATGCGATCGCTCAGTCTAAGCAAAACAAAAGTACACACCTGCTCTTACTTAAGCAGTTGGAAGCCACTGTAATCTACAATGAATTTACAGCAATATACGACTGTACAGATTCTGAATACTGAAATTGAGCAGAATTAGACACACATTTACAGCACACTGAGGATGAAATTCACTTTTGCATAACATGGACAACTTCTTTCTACTTCACATGTCATTAACACTCACATATTAAACAGCTATATACTTTTCAAACCTCAATAACACTTAACAATAAAACATCTTTGTATCATAAGCTTTATATAAAATAGTAAAGTGTGCGGGAGTACCAACCTTCATAATGAAAAGAAAATAAATCTATATGAATGACCTTCCTACAAGACAATGCTCTGGGCGCTAACGACCCAAAATACAAAACATTACCACGCCGTTTCTGCTAGCGGCCTGCGCAGCCTGACGCCGCTGTCTCACACTGATGCGAGTCGACCGCGCGGCAGTGCCCATAAGTGTTACAGGTACTGTTCTACTTCTTCAAAAGTTAACATGGAGATAAAACATTGTTATGTACAAACAGTGGTAGTATTTCTTTACCAGGTACCAACCTGCAAACACAGGTAAAGTTCAGGAGCAATGAAGACAGTGCACTCGGTTTGCCTCTCAGATTGCATCTGACTCGTGGGCGGAAGTCCATCCCCCTAAAGGAACCGGGTTGCACCTGTCTTGGAATAATAGTTCCGCCTGGGGTGTTGCTCCATTTCTTTGTACCTTCTATACAGTTTATGTGACAAAATAATGCACTGGTTAGGTTGGTCATGTTGTCAAAGTCATTTTGGATATTAATAGCCACAGAAAATAACTGATAAACAAATGAAATAAATTAAATTAAATAATTAACACAAAAGTGGCCATGCATTTTGGGTGTGCCACACACTCCCCTACAAACAAAAGTGGCTCCCGACACTTGCAATTAACAGTGTAAACTTCCATTAACTCTGAATCAAGCTTTAACTCTTCACTCAATATACACACATATTACAAATACATATGGGTGTGCAATGATTTTCTACATTTTCTGAATACCCAACACTATATGTGCACAAGGTCCTATGTCCGTCTTAAACTCAGCAGCAGATGGGGTAAGTGACAGCGGAGTGTACTCTAGGCATCATATGGATGGCTTGGACTGAATGCCAGTACAATTGTGGATACTGGTGCATATAAAACACTGGCTGTACACCTATAGAACTAACAGCAAGACGTGGCTGATACGTTAGCTGACCAAGGGAAGAATAGGTCAGTATCTGGCCAGGTCTTCTCTCTCTTGTAGATCTCCTTAGTACGGGCTGAGGTTCAGGTTGAAACCCTTGAGGGTTTTCACTGGAGTCATTGGTCTGGGGCGCCAGCTGCTCTTCGCAAAACTCTGGTTTCTCAACAGAGGGTGAAATGTCATTCTCTCTCTCTTGCTCCATCTCTCCTACACTCACTTGGTCAGACTCTGATCCCATAGGAACATCTCCACCCCGCATGTCACCAGGTGTCTCAGGACTAACCAATGGCCCACTCACTGGGACCTGATTAGAAATGTCCCGATTGGTCCTTAATGGCTCTCTGGGTACCTGCAGCCAGTAACAAGGTGCCTCCTCATCTGTTTCAGATCCACTTGCATCACCAGCCTCTATTTGGTCGACCGTTTCACGTGGCTGGTTTGACTTTCCCTTTGCCCTTGGCGGTCTATCAGGCATGCGAACATCTGTAATGTCTGCTGGTAGATCATTAACTTGAAGCAACAAATTTCTGTGGAGGGTGCGAGTATGGTGACCTCTGTTTTCAGGGCTGACTTTATAAACTGGGTTGTCACCAACCTGCTCTCTGACAATGTAGATAGTTTTCTCCCAATAGGGTTTCAGTTTGCATGGACCTCCCCTTTCTGCAACGTTGCGAACAAGCACCCTGTCACCTGGTTGTAGGGTTACACCCCTGTTTCGTTTGTCATAATAGTGCTTGCCTTTGGCACTCGAATGTTGGCTGTTCGTGCTGGCTATCTTGTACGCGTCGATCATTTTCTCCTTCCATCGTTTTACATATCCACTTGGAGTGTCGGCCTCGTCCTCAGCTACCAACCCAAAGAGGAGATCGACGGGGAGGCGTGGATGGCGACCATAAAGGAGGTAATATGGAGAAAACCCAGTAGACTCATGTTTGGTGCAGTTGTATGCGTGAACAACGTGAGACAGGTGATCTTTCCAGTTCTCTCTCTCTTTCTCGCCCAACGTCCTGAGCATTTGTAGCAAAGTCCGATTGAACCTCTCTGCAGGGTTGCCCTGTGGATGGTATGGGGAAGTTCTAGAATGGTTTATACCGGACAGTTGTCTGAGAGCCCTAAACAACTCATTCTCAAACTCCCGGCCTTGATCATGGTGAAGCTTAGCTGGATAACCAAACCGCAGGATGAAGTCACCAAAGATTCGATCTGCAGCCGTCTGCTCCAGCCTTGTTTTTAGTGGGATATGCTTGTGCGAATCTGGTGAAGTGGTCGACTACAACCAGTATATATTCATACCCACCCCGGCTGGTCTCAAGGTGCAGAAAGTCAATGCATACGAGCTCTAGGGGTGAGCTCGATGTAAGGCTCCCCATAGGTGCTCTGTCAGGTAAGGCTGGCTTTTTTTGCTTAATGCAACGACATCGTCTGGTGATGTATTCCTCAACCTCTCTCTTCATAAAGGGCCAATAAAAGCGATCTCTTACTAGGCTAAGGACTCTTTCCACGCCAACATGCCCCATGTTGTCATGTAGGTGTGAGAGGACAGTTTGTTTGTAAATGGCAGGCAGGACTAACTGCTTTCGGCTGGGAGTCTTCCTATAGAGTAGGCCATTTTCCACCTGTAGCCTACTCCATTCTCGTGACAATTTCCTTGTGGACTTGTCCAATGTTCTACGAACGTCATCAGTTAGATCTCCTGTTATTCTCCTTTAACTCTAACATTTTGCTGATAACAGGATCTTTCCGCTGCTCATCTGAAAGCTCTTTGCAGCTGATGACTGGAAATGTTTCAGTGTCTGCATGTGTCTGGTGTTGTGATGTTATGTTGAGGGCTGCCACCCATGCTACATCCCCTTTTTTGGCCGTCCTAGTTCCCTCCCAAGTGGCACACACTGCCTCTTCTGGTAGTCTTTCTGAGCACTGATCCATAAAAGCACTGATATCAAGTGGACAGCGTGAAAGGGTGTCTGCATCAATGTTCTGTTTGCCTGGCCAATACCTGATTTCAAAATGGAAATCGGCAAGCTGCCCCACCCAATGATGACCCACAGCATTGAGCTTGGCTGTGCTCATAATGTAGGTCAGGGGGTTGTTGTCTGTAAAGATCGTGAAATGGGGCGCATAGTACAAGTAGTCGACAAATTTTTCACATACTGCCCATTTCAAGGCCAAAAACTCCAGTTTCCCACTATGGAGGTGGTAATTCTGTTCTGCTGGAGTCAGTGTGCGCGACCCATAACCTATCACCTTCATCTTATCGTCTTGCTTTTGGTACAGGACCGCCCCCAGCCCCTGTTGGGACGCGTCTGTGTGCAGTATAAAAGGGTGATCAAAGTCTGGGTAGGCTAGCACTGGTGGGCTTGTTAGAATGTCTATGAGACGCTCAAGAATCTGTTGGTGTTGACTGCCCCACTCTACTGGAGTCCGTGAAGATAACTGCGGCCCCTTCACTTTTGCTCTTACAAGATTACTTAGAGGTGGGCTGGGGTTTGTCTTGAGCAATTCATAAAGCGGTCTGGCTATGCGGGAGAAGTTCTGCACATAAGCCCGGTAGTAGCTCAGAAAACCCAGTAGCCGCCTGACATCACCGACTGTTTGGGGGGTTTTCTGCTTTAGCGCCTGTACTGCCTCTAGATCCTTTGGATCTATCCTCACTCCATCTGCAGACACCAAGCGGCCTACATACCTGACCTCTTTGCGGAGTAGCTCACATTTCTCAGGACGGAGCTTAACTCCATGACGTTGCAGAGCTTGAAGTACATGCCGCAAGACCTCAACATGTTCCTCAAAAGACCTGGAGAAACAAAGCACATCATCCAGATAAGGGATGCAACACTCATCTCTGAGTGTGTCCAGCATTTCCTCCATGCTTCTTTGAAAGGCTGCTGGTGCATTAGAAAGGCCAAACGGGATCCTGACCCATTCATATAAGCCCCATGGGGTGGTGAATACAGTCAGGTGCCTGGACCCCTCCGTGATAAAGCCTTGGTGGTAAGCCTTACCCTGATCTAAGATGGAAAACCATCTGTAGCCTCCGAGTGAGTCAATCAGGTCCTGTATGCGGGGGAGGGGGTGCCGATCTGGCACAGTCTTTTTGTTGAGGAGCCGGTAATCAATGCACAGGCACAATGATCCGTCTTTCTTTCTCACACAAACAATAGGGGCAGCATATGGCGAGTGTGATTTTACAATCCACCCCTTCACAAGCAGCTCCTGTATATATTCTTTAACCTCCCTGTACAACGGCTTTGGGACTGACGCATAAGCCTTTTGGACTGGGGTGTCATCTTTGAGTCTAACTGACATTTGGAGAGAGAGTATACATCCAATGCCACTGCCGTCCCGTGCAAAAGCAGCTGATTCCTCATTCAACATGTTGGATGGAGCCAAGTTGGGACCTCTTTGGCAGAGTGATTACTTGGTTTGTGTGGTTGGAAATTGGCACTCTAACAAATGGTTGTTTGGTGTTACTGATTTCCAACAATCCTTCCCCCACACTCAGCTGCTCTAGCGTGGCGCTAGACAAAATAATGCACTGGTTAGGTTGGTCATGTTGTCAAAGTCATTTTGGATATTAATAGCCACAGAAAATAACTGATAAACAAATTAAATAAATTAAATTAAATGATTAACACAAAAGTGGCCATGCATTTTGGGTGTGCCACACACGCTTCAAAGTGTTTTTCAGAGTGTGTTTTTCTTTTTGAAGTGAGTGCTGGAGGTGCGTGAGATGGTGTGCCCCAACCAGATACAGACTTTTCAAAATATCAGTTTGTCAAGAAACACCATCACGGACCAAGTCACGGAGATAGCAGGGAAATTTTCAACACGGCTAACTGAAGAGTCTTGCAGTTACACAGCTTTCTCATTAGCTTTTCATGAAAGCACAGACAACACGGATACAGCGCAGCTATCCATTTGTATTAGAGGCATTAAGCCGGACCTATCTGTCACCGAAAACCTCTTGGATGCAGCCGCCATGTATGGGATTACAACGGGATGGGACATTTATAATGCGGTGGAGAAATGCATAAGTAGAACTGGATTCCCCTGGGAAAAGTTGGTGTCGTTAACTACAGATGGCGCACCGGTTATGTGTGGGGGAAAAGCAAGACTGGTTGGACAAGGAGAAAATGCAGAAAAGTAACTGTCACACATAGGGATGGGTACCGGTGTCCGGTGCCATGATGGCACCGGTTCTGACATAAACGGTAGTAACCAGACCGAAAAGCAGCGCACATTTCGGTGCTTTATTTCGGTGCTTTTTTTCCTGAGCTGTGATACACTTCTAGCCAATCATTTTACGTTTCCCAGGATAGTAGGCGGGGCCAGGTACGTACGTTCAGTTAGAGCAGAGCTACAGATTAAAAATGTCCAAGGCGAAGCGGTCAAAAGTCTGGCTGTACTTCACAGCAAAATATGCAAACTCAGCAGCAACAAGTGCTTTAAGCTGATACTGTGATACTGTCAAAGGAGGTAACACCTCGAATCCGATGAAACACCTGGCGACGCATAGCGGGTTTTTTTTAAAAGCCGAGAAATGGGCCGTATTTGATAGCTTGCTGCGAGACCTCACACTGTGCACGTCGGGTGGGTTGCCAGTTATCGGACCCGGAGCAACATCCCCCAAAAACCCGAAGAATAGAGTCCTGGCCCCTAGCCCTGCCAGTGTAGCAGAAATGATGAGGATATTGATGCAGCAGCAGCCGTTCTTCTCTGCGTGAGTAGCTTAATGTTGTTCAAGTGTAATTTACGTTGAGTAGGCTAACCACGCTATTACATTAATGCATGTAAGGTGAACTAGCAAACATCATCATAGCTACATGCGGCTGTCTTCTTGTTTGATGGCAGATACTCCCTTCACCCTGGACAAAAAGGCTAAAATGACCAAAGAAAAAGTGGGAAACAGCTGAACATGAGAGGTTTTTGGACAAAGTTTGTGTTTTTTTTTCATTGTTTAAGCACTGCTTCCAGCCAAGAGTGATACCATATATGCCCCATAGCTGCAGAAAAGGCTAACATTGTTATCTTTTTACAAAAATACAGCTGAACATGAGAGGTTTTTGGACAAAGTTTGTGTTCTCCATTCTTTAAGCACCGGTTTGAGCACCGTTTAAGCACCGGCACCGTTTCAAAAGTACCGATTTGGCACCGGTATCGGATAAAACCTAAACGATACCCATCCCTAGTCACACACCACTGATAATGTATCACTGCATTATCCATCAAGAATAGCATCTCTCCCAACTGAATCAGAAGCTGCAACGATGCAAACAAGTCATCACACAGATTTCCAATATGATCATGTTTCCAGCGTAAACTGGACCTATGGAAGTGCCAAGTGGAACAGGGCACTCTTGTCCACTTTTCTGTTTGTCAGAGGATCTCTCCTTTCCAGGTGCTTTTTCATGTGCTCGTTTGGCTACAAAACTGAGCGGGTTAATGAATGCGTTTGATCGACGCTTCTCAAACTTCAGAGCACAACACTCCGGCTTTGCAATCTTTACCAGTCCTTTACTATCCTCATGATGTCAACAAAGCCCCCCATCACCTTCAGCTGGAGTTAATCGAGCTTCAAAGCGACAGCGGCCTGAAAGCAAAGTTCCAGGATGCTGCAATTGAGGACTTTTACCATCTACTGCCCCCTGGTGTAATGCCACAGCTTTGACTTCATGCTGTCCGTGTTCTGTCAATTTAATGATAACATTAATGCATTGTACTCTATATTGAAAGATCAACGCATTGGGATGAAAAAATGAAATCATTAGTCATTTATATTCTATAACTGGAACATTTAGGTAATATGATGAATAAAGAAAAAGAGTTAGTAATTTGGATTAATGGAATTCTGATTGGACCAACCTTCAAATAAATACCCCTTCTCCATCTTCTGCTAAAAGGTAACAACACTGACTCCTAATTCAACATTGAAAGCATTTATGATACATGTATATAACAGGAATGTCTAGTGACTGGGATAAAAATCATGGAAGAATTAGCCCATTTATATTCGATAACTTGGAAGGACTGTGGATTGGGATCATAAAAAATGAAAGAATTAGTGACTTGGATTGGACATACCTTGAAACAAATCCTTGCTTACGGTCTGATGTATTCTCAAGTACATAAACAAAGAGAAGATGGAAGTCCTTAAGATCAATAACCCATCATCCTTAGTGGAAGTCCTCTGCAGGAAGTACACTCCTTTACCTACCTAGGCAGCATCATCGACCAGGTGAAACCGAAGCAGATGTCAAGGCAAAGATTGGCAAAGCAAGTCTTCTTCATCCAGCTCCAGAACATTTGGGCATCCAAAGAGCTGATCCTGACTACCAAGATCCTACTGTTCGACTTCAATGTGAAGTCAGTACTTCTGTTACAAACCTTCAATAGAAAAATCCAGACATTACTCAACAGCTGTCTCAGAAGGATACTCCACATTTGCTGGCCAGACACTATCAGTTTCATCAAACTCCCAGTAGAGGAAGAAATCAGGAAGAGATGGCACTGAGTCGGCATGCTTTACGCAAACTGTCAACCAACATCACCAGTCAGGCTCTCAGGTGGAGCCCCCAAGGCAAGCGAAAAAGAGGTCCCCAAGAAACACCTGGTAACGAGACCTCCAGGCAGAAGCAAAAATGATGGGCTACACCTGGACCCATCTGGAAAGAATGGCCAAGGACAGAAATCTCTGGAGATCTAGCTTTGGCGGCCCATTCCCTGGGAGGAGTGATGCAAGCAAGCAATTTATTTATATAGCACTTTCAGAACAACACAGCTGGACACAAAGTGTTGTACACTTGGCATGCCAAAAATTATACATAAATAAGTTTTAAAAAAAAAGATTTACCATAAATAAATAAAAAAATAAAATAAGCACAAATAGCACGAAATAAAAAAAATATAAAATGATCATTATAATTAAAAACAATAAAATAAACACAATACATTAAAAACAATAGTCAATAAAATCAGGGTCATACAGTGTCATATGCCAAGGAGTAAAAATGGGTTTTAAGACGCGTTTTAAAAGTGGACAGTGAAGGGGCCTCTCTAATGTGCTGGGGCAGATTGTTCCAAAGATTAGGAGCAACAATAGAGAAGGCGCTGTCCCCTGTGAGCTCTCTCTTGGACCTGGGCACCTCCAGGAGCAGCTTGTCAGTTGACCTGAGAAACCTGTGGGGTGAGTAAGGATGAAGAAGCTCAGAGAGGTAAGGTGGGGCAAGACTATTTAAACATTAAAAAACGAACATTAGAATTTTAAAATGAATTCTAAAATAAACAGGCTGGAGAGAAGCGAGGATGGGAGTTATGTGTTCTCTTTTACGAGTTCTGGTTAAAAGTCATGCAGCAGAATTTTGTACCAGCTGCAGATGAGAGAGAAGACACTGACTAACTCAAAAATACAATGCATTAAGGTAATCTAAACAAGATGAAATAAAAGCATGGACTACTGTTTCAAAATGCTGCCCGGATAAAATAGGTCTTACCTTTGCCAATCGCCTTAGGTGATGAAAAATGGACTTGACTGTAGCACTAATTTGAGTGTCCAACTTAAAATCACTGTCCATCTTAAAACCCACGTTAGTAACAACAGGTTTAAAATGCCAGGGGTCCCAATTACAGGACCAAACACAATCACTTCAGCTTTGCTTGAAATACATCTTAAGAAGTTTAGGGACATCCAAGATTTAATGTCTTCTAGACATGCTAAATGTGGTTTAACCCTTGTGTGGTGTTCATATTTTTGTTACTCAGCCCGTGTTCATGGGTCTGGTGGACCCGCTAGAGTTTTGGCTTTCCAAATTAACACTATCAAACAATTTTATGTTAAATTACTCAACAGATGTTTACTTCATCCCAATTACAAGCCATATGAACAGCAAACATGGTTAATTTTTTCCCTTTACCTTTGTTAGATCACATTTATGAATTAATGTGCTTCTCGTTTTTTGTTTTTTTTTATAAAATGTTATAAAAAAAGAAATCAGTTATAATCAAGTGGAGTGAGTGGAAAGACAACACATTTACACGTGAAGCAACATGTTTCACAACTAAATGACATCAGCTGCTCATCAATGGTGACATTAGGCCCAGGGTTGTAAAACAGGTGGAGGCGGTGCACACACTTATCCCACACTGTCCTGATGGCAGCTAGCTTGTCTCTCTGCCGTCGAGCTGGTCTGTCGTCTCGGTTATCAAAACAGATAATCCTGGAAAGTTTGTGGAAGTTTTCCAGAGACATTGATGCACGGAAAGGTTCGTGCCGGTTTCTGCATCCCATAGGGATTTTGTGGATTCTCCTTTGGACCTGAAAACTCCTGCAAGGATAAGAACCCCAAAGTAGGCCTTTGGGGTTCTTAGATGAATTTGGTCCATCTCCTTCCACCTCTCTCCAAAAACACACCTTCCTTCTAGATTACTGCAATCCAGAATAATTTTCTGGATGGAATCTGGGATGAAAAGCTAAAATGAAGACTTGATGTCCTGCACATGAGTAACTGTCAGCCGTGTTAGCCCTGGCTTATCACAGTAACAGCTCTGCAGGGTGGCTCATTTCTTGGGCAAGAAGACCATTCAATTTCACCAGTTATTGACATCCATATTTCTTCACTTGCTGTCTGGTGGGCTTGTTCTGGTCCTGGAGCTGGCTGCAGATGGGGTACTCGTCTTCGTTTTGTTACTAAATGGTGCTCAACCTCATCCTCTTCTTCAAAGTCACTGTCAGACTGTGAATTTTCAGAAATGTGAAATATTCTGAAACCTCTTTGTCAACATCATCCTCCGAAGCCCCTCTCTCTTCCAAAATCAATTGGATGGCCCTCGCAGCAGATAATCTTTTGCCATCTTCATCAGTTGTGATAAAGAACCACACTTGCATGACAAAGTCTTATTTATAGTATTATGCCCCTAATTTGCAGGTGGGACAGGGAATGATAAAATAAAATTTGGATGTCTCAAGAAAGAGGGTAAAATGTGCGGGAATGTCAGAGCAGACTGTGTCGATAGTTGAATTTTCAACAATGTTGCAACTTTGTGCGGAGCAGGAGGGGAAGAAAACACTATCAGCAGCACCAGAAAGGAGGAAGACAGAGTGTAGGAACACAGGACCTACACTTTCAACACTTTTATTAGACCTAGGTCCAGTGGACCCGAACACCTTGTATGTAATGTAAATGCGTGGGGGGAGGTAGTATAGTATAGTATTTATTTATTGTCATTGTCAAGAACAATGAAATTGAGTTTGGGGCTTCCATACAACCCAAAAAAGAAGAAAATAATAAATACCCCTTAAAACCCAAGTGTACATATTTAACCCAGTGTGACTCCAATGCAATAGACAATCCTTAGCAATAACATGAGAACATGACAAGTAATGTTGGTAGAAATTCAGACAAAGACCTGAGAAACATGACAAAGTACAACAATGCAACCCATTCAATATTATTGTACTGTGAGATATGATATCAGATATGATAGTTATCTATTTAAGAAAGAGGGGGGGGGGGGCAGGAGGGGGAAGAGAATAAAGATATGATGCACCAATGCAGACCAGTTCATTGCTATTAAGAAGTTGGATATGGTTATTGTCCGTGAGAGGGGGGCAGAGAGTTCAGGAGCCTCACAGCCTGTGGATACAGGCTGTTGGCCAGTCTGGATGTTCTGGCCTGTATAGACCTGTACCTTCTCCCTGAGGGCAGCAGATGGAAAAGGTGGCGCGCAGGGTGATGTTGGTCCCGCAGGATACTGTGCACCCTCCTCAGACAGCGAGTGGGGAAGATATTACTGATCTCTGGCAGACTTGTTCCAATAATTCTGCCAGCTTCTTTCACCACCCGCTGGAGTGCTTGCTGATCGGCCTTGGTGCAGCTGGGGAACCACACTAGAAATCCATACGTCAGAACGCTGCTGATGGCACAGTTGTAGAAGTTCAACATCAGAGATCTGGGAATGTGTGCGCTCCGCAGTCTCCTCAGGTAGTAGAGGCGCTGTTGGGCCTTCCGTGCAACTGAGGTGATATGGTTGCCCCAGGACAGGTCCTCGGTCACAGTTACCCCCAAGAATTTAAAACTGCTCACCCTCTCCACCGCCTCACTGCCAATGAAGAGAGGCAGATGGTTGTTATGACCCTTCTTCCGGAAATCTACAATGATCTCCTTGGTCTTTTTGGTGTTTAAGACCAAGTTATTGTCATGGCACCATGACTCTAGTTGTTGCACCTCTGTCCTATAGTTTGTCTCATCGTTGTTGGATATAAGTCCGAGCACTGTAGTGTCATCGGCAAACTTAACAATGAGATTGGACGCGCAGGAGGAAATACAGTCATGGGTGTAGAGAGTGTATAGCAGAGGGCTCAGAACACACCCCTGAGGGGCACCGGTGTTGACCACAAGGGTGGAAGAGGTGTTCTTACCCACTCTGACACTCTGTCTACGGTTAGTGAGGAAGTCCACAATCCAGTTGCACAGAGAGGAGTTAAGTCCCAGTTGGTGGAGTTTGGGACGGAGTTTGTATGGCCGGATGGTATTAAAAGCCGAGCTGTAGTCTACAAAGAGGAGCCGTGCATAGGTGTTCCTGTGTTCCAAGCGCTTCAGTAATGTGTGCAGCACTGTGGCGATCGCATCCTCGGTTGACCGGTTCTCCCTGTATGCAAACTGGTGCGAGTCCAGGGATGGTGGAAAAGCAGCTCTGATGTGTTTAATGACCAGTCTCTCCAGGCATTTGGCGGGAATGGGGGTGAGTGCCACAGGTCTGAAATCGTTCAGACATGTGACATTTGACTGTTTTGGGATGGGAACGATGGTTGCTGCTTTGAAACAGGATGGTACCAGTGAACAGGACAACGAGGTGTTATATATAGAGGTGAAGACATCCGCCAGTTCCGCAGCACAGTCTTTTAGCACCCGACCCAGCACTCCATCTGGCCCGGCCGCCTTCCTGGGGTTAATGCTCCGGAACACACGCCTCAGCTCATGAGTGCTCAGGACTGGAGCAGGATCGGTTGAGGGGAGAGGGGACAGGACAGGGTCGGTGTTCTCCCTATCAAAACGGGCATAAAAGAGATTTAGATCCTCAGCCAGAGTAGAACTGTCGGCTGAGGGTGATGGTGTTCTCCTTTTGTAGTCCGTGATAGCCCTGATGCCCTCCCAGACCTGCCTTGGGTTTGTGTTGTTCTCAAACCTGGCCTCGATACGCCTCCTGTGCTGCTGCTTGGCAGTCTTGATGCCTCTTCTCAGGTTGGCCCTGGCAGCACTGTATGCCTCCTGGTCCCCGGATTTGAAAGCGTTGTTCCTCGTTCGAATAAGTTGTTGAACTCCATGTGTCATCCAGGGTGGATTATTAGGGAACACACGGAATCGTTTCCAAGTTGTTACATTGTCCACACAGAAACAGATGTAGTCCAAGACAGTGGAGGTGTAACTGTCCAATGCGACACGATTGTCAGTGTCCTGCACCTTGAATACATCCCAGTCTGTGCAGTGGAAACAGTCCTGAAGCATCGGAATAGCATCCTGCGGCCATGTTCTCACGGTTTTGGTTGTAATCCCAGTGCTCTTGATCTTTTGTGTGTATATTGGGTGTAGCAGAAGGGAGAGATGGTCTGACAGACCCAGGTGGGGATAAGCCTGGGCTCTGTATGCATTCGCCATGTTGGTGTACACCTGGTCCAACGTTCTATCTCCTCTGGTAGCACACTTCACATTACGGTGGAAATTGTGAAGTACAGATTTCAGGTCCGCGTGGTTAAAATCCCCAGCCGCAATAAAGACACTGTCCGGGTGTGCTACCAGGCTGTTATTGATGCTGCTGCTCAATTGTGCTAACGCTAGCTTAGCATTAGCATCTGGTGGAATGTAAACAGCGCAGATGTAAACGGCAGAAAATTCCCGAGGGAGATAGAATGGACGGCACTTTAACACCAACAGTTCTACCTCTGTACTGCACAGTCTTTCCGTTACCGTGACGTTCGTGCACCAAAAGTTGTTAATATAGATGCACAGCCCCCCGCCCCCCGTACAGTATGAGGTCATTGAAAATTAGTTCGGATTTATGTTCTTCACAGAAAATAAGCCAAAGCCAATGAATTTCAGGTTGAAAAAATAATTAATTGTTTAATTTTTCTTTTGAAAAAAACTGAAAACGGGTCTCACAGACCCGAACACCATACAAGGGTTAACAGAGAAGGCATCTTTCTGCTTCAGGGGCAGATAAATCTGACATTCATCAGCCTAATAGTGGGAGGATATGCCATGCCTTCTGAGGATAGTTCCCAGGGGATGTAAATATAATTTCTTTTAAAAAAAGCAGACCCTAAAATTTAGCCCTGCGGGACCCCAAACTGAAGAGCAGCAGAAAAGGACTCGTGCCTTCAAAAGTTAACCCTAAAAGTTTTTTCAGAAAGATAAGACCTAAAACAATTCAAAGCAGTACCACGAATACCTGCAAAATGGTGTAAGCTAGACAGTAAAATATTGTGGTCTACAGTGTCAAAGGAAGCCTTTAGGTCAAGGAGGACAAGAACAACATAATTGCCAGAATCACATGTTTTATGTCTAAAATCTTAGGATTTTCTCTAAGATTTTAGACATAAAATACAACTTGGAGATAGGCCTGTAGTTAGCCCACATAGTGTGGTCCATGGCAGGTTTCTTAAACAGGGGTTGTACTACTGCATGCTTGAAATTAGCAGGGACCACACCAGATGCTAACCTGCTGTTTAAAGCTGCTGTTTAAAACGGCTGTTTCTATGCTAGGAAACATCTCCTTAAAAAGTCATAGTAGGACAGGATTATTTGGAGAACCAGAGGGCCTCAGGTGGTCAACCACATCCCCTAAAAATGAGTTACAGGTTCGAACTGGTTAAAACAGCAGAGCAAGGGATTAAAACAGAGGGGTCAGACTCAGGAGGAGAAATGAGAGCCTGCGTGGCTGCAACTTTCTTAATGAAAAATCACATAAAAAACACATAATCAAATAAGGTCAGAAAAAGCAGTGTCAGACACTTCCATGTCAGACACAGGTAGACTGCGTGATAAAGCCGGGTCTTGTTCAATTCAATTCAATTCAATTTTATTTATATAGCGCCAAATCACAACAAAAGTCGCCTCAAGGCGCTTCATAGATACAGAGAAAAACCCAACAATCATGTGACCCCCTATGAGCAAGCACTTTGGCGACAGTGGGAAGGAAAAACTCCCTTTTAACAGGAAGAAACCTCCGGCAGAACCAGGCTCAGGGAGGGGCGGGCCATCTGCTGTAATTGGTTGGGGTGAGAGAAGGAAGACAGGATAACGACATGCTGTGGAAGAGAGACAGAGATTAATAACAGATATGATTCAATGCAGAGAAGTCTATTAACACATAGTGAGCGAGAAAAGTGACTGGAAAGGAAAAACTCAATGCATCATGGGAATCCCCGGCAGCCTACGTCTATTGCAGCATAACTAAGGGAGGATTCAGGGTCACCTGGTCCAGCCCTAACTATATGCTTTAGCAAAAAGGAAAGTTTTAAGTCTAATCTTAAAAATAGAGATAGTGTCTGTCTCCCGAATCCAAACTGGAAGCTGGTTCCACAGAAGAGGGGCCTGAAAACTGAAGGCTCTCCCTCCCATTCTACTTTTAAATACTCTAGGAACAACAAGTAGGCCTGCAGAGCGAGAGCGAAGTGCTCTAATAGGGTGATATGGTACTACAAGGTCATTAAGATAAGATGGGGCCTGATTATTTCAGACCTTGTATGTGAGGAGCAGGATTTTGAATTCAATTCTGGACTTAACAGGAAGCCAATGAAGGGAAGCCAAAACAGGAGAAATATGCTCTCTCTTTCTAGTCCCTGTCAGTACTCTTGCTGAAGCATTTTGGATTAGCTGAAGGCTTTTCAGTGAGTTTTTTGGACATCCTGATAATAATGAATTACAGTAGTCCAGCCTGGAAGTAATAAATGCATGAACTAGTTTTTCAGCGTCACTCTGAGACAGGATATTTCTAACTTTAGAGATGTTGCGCAAATGGAAGAAAGCAGTCTTACATATTTGTTTAATATGTGCGTTGAAGGACATGTCCTGGTCAAAAATGACTCCAAGGTCCCTCACAGTGTTACTGGAGGCCAAGGTAATGCCATCCAGAGTAAGAATCTGCTTAGATACCATATTTCTAAGATTTTCAGGGCCGAGTACAATAACCTCAGTTTTATCTGAATTAAGAAGCAGAAAGTTAGCAGCCATCCAGGTCTTTATGTCTTTAAGACATTCCTGCAGTTTAACTAATTGGTGTGTGTTATCTGGCTTCATAGATAGATAAAGCTGGGAGTCATCTGCATAGCAGTGAAAATGTATGCTATGTCTTCTAATGATGCTGCCTAGGGGAAGCATGTATAATGTAAACAGAATTGGTCCTAGCACTGAACCCTGTGGAACTCAATAATTAACCTCAGTGTGTGAAGAGGACTCTCCATTTACATGCACAAACTGGAGTCTATTAGATAGATATGATATGATATGATACAAACCACTGCAGCGCAGTACCTGTAATACCCCCCTAGCAAAACTTTGCTAGACCCACCCTGAACAGTTACCAACCATCACCTACGTAGAAAAGGATCCTGGTGTAGAATGGTAAGTGGCCTGTATTTATATAGCGCTTTATTTAGTCCCTATGGACCCCAAAGCGCTTTACACTATATTCAGTCATCCACCCATTCACACATTGGTGATGGCAAGCTACATTGTAGCCACAGCTGCCCTGGGGCACACTGACAGAGGCACGGCTGCCGGACACTGGCGCCACTGGGCCCTCTGACCACCACCGGTAGGCAAAGGGTGAAGTGTCTTGGCCAAGGACACAACGACCGAGACTGTCAGAGCCGGGGATCGAACCGGCAACCTTCCGATTACAAGATGAAATGCCAACTGTTGAGCTACGATCGATAATAAAAGTAATATTAAATAAATTCTAACAACAGCTTATCAAGCTTACAGCATGTTCTAATTGCTCTAATAGGATATTATGGTCAACAGTATCGAATGCTGCACTAAGGTCTAGCAGGACAAGCACAGAGATGAGTCCACTGTCAGAGGCCATAAGAAGATCATTTGTAACCTTCACTAAAGCTGTTCCTGTGCTGTGATGAGCCCTGAAACCTGACTGAAACTCTTCAAATAAACCATTCCTCTGCAGATGATCTGTTAGCTGTTTGACAACTACTCTTTCAAGGATGTTTGATATGAAAGGAAGGTTGGAGATTGGCCTATAATTAGCTAAGACTGCTGGGTCTAGAGATGCTTTTTGAGTAAAGGTTTAACTACAGCCAGCTTGAAGGCCTGTGGTACATAGCCAATTATTAGAGATAGGTTGATCATATTTAAGATCGAAGAATTAATTAATGGCAGGACTTCTTTGAGCAGTTTTGTAGGAATGGGGTCTAAAAGACACGTTGATGGTTTGGAGGAAGTAATTAATGAAGTTAACTCAGAAAGATCAATTGAAGAAAAAGAGTCTAACTTAACATCAATGGTACTAAGAGTAGCTGTAGATAATATTACATCTGTGGGATGATTATTGGTAATTTTTTCTCTAATGATAAAAATTGTATTTGTGAAGAAGTTCATGAAGTCATTACTAGTTAACGTTAAAGGGATGGTTGGCTCAAAAGAGCTCTGACTTTTTGTCAGCCTGGCTACAGTGCTGAAGAGAAACCTGGGGTTGTTCTTATTTTCTTCAATCAGTGATGAATAGTAAGATGTTCTGGCTTTGCGGAGGGCTTTCTTATAAAGCAACAAACTATTTCTCCAGGCTCAATGATGATCCTCTAAATTTGTGACACGCCATTTCCTCTCCAGCTTACGAGTCATCTGCTTTAGGCTACGTGTTTGAGAATTATACCACGGAGTCAGGTACTTCTGATTAGAGACCTTAGTTTTCACTGGAGCTACAGTATCCAGTGTCATACGTAGTAAGGAGGTAAAATTATTAACAAGATAATCGACATCTGTTGGGGTAGTGCTCAGATAGCTGCTCTGCTCTATGTTGGTACAGGGCAAGATTGTTTCAATTATTTCTATTAGCTTTTACTTCTGTGGCTCTTTGGAGTTGAGACAAAGCTGTGTGAAAGGCATTAGCCATGTTGCTCGGTGATAGCATAATATTCTGTTTTAGCTAGCTGAAAGGTATTGTTTGCGGGCAAATACCACAGCCATGAAAAAAGCTTGCATGTGAATTTTCAGTCAAACATTTGGTCAAATAAACCTAAAACAATGTCTAGAATGTGAAATGTTGGTATAATGGTGCTACCTGAAGCCTGAAAACGATCGCCCATAAAAAAAAACCCGAGCAAACAGCAGTAGCAGGCGTCCTGACTGGATTCTACGTTAGCATAGATCCCTCCAGAGTTTTGTGCACACGGTTTAGGTAAAAATGAAAAAGGTTGAGGTTTTACATTTAGTTCAGTATTACCTGTTGCCTGTGTCCTTGTCTTTTGGGAAAATACTTTACACAAGTAATGGCTCAAAGAGGATTCCTTTTTTTTTTTTTTTTTTTTTTTCACTGTGCTGCAATTGTTTACTGGATTATTTGTGCCATTAATTAGTGTCAACTAATTTTTATTCAATCTCCACACAGGATATGCTTGTGAAGATGGAATATGGGGGAGAGCAGAAGTGCGTTGAAGTTCCACAAAGGGATGAATGAAGGACATGCATATTGTATTGAAGAAATAAGTGTTGAGAATGCTGTTATTTGCATTTACCATGTCAGACCTTTTGATAAACACAATTCTAATGAAAGTGAGAACATGTACACTGTTATAACTTTCAGAAAATGTTTTGAAATTGTGGTGCACAGTTCAGAATAAATGTTTTTCAAAAACCATTGCGTCTTTTTAGTAAATGTTTATTTCCAAAAGAAATTTCTAGAAGTTCAGAACAGTAAAATTCCCGCTTTTTAGAATTAATTAGAAGATAACTCTTATGTAGTTAAACTAAAATACTCTTTGAGAGTTAATATATAAACTCTTAACACCAAGTGTTAAATTATCAACTCCAGACAGATTTAGTGTTTAACACTAAATCAGAGTTAACGTACCAACTGTCCAAAAAGAGTTAAATTAACACTCTCTGGTGTGGACCCATATAGACACTTTAATAGTGTTGAAATCAAATCTGACAGTGTTAATTTGAACATGCTGGATTTGCTGTGTAGAGTGTGATTAAAGTGGTGGGTGGGTTCTTTTACATTTGGAGAGAAACCAATTGAGTCTAATAACAGACTAAATGCCATGTTGAGGCTGTCATTTTTAGCATCTACATGGATGTTAAAATCACCCACAATAATTATTTTATCTGAGCTCAGAACTAAATTAGATATAAAGTCTGAGAAATCAGACAGAAACTCTGTGTAAGGCCCAGGTGGACGATAGATGATAACAAGTAAGACTGGTTTCTGAGTTTTACAGCTGGGGTGGACAATGTTAAGCATCAGACTTTCAAATTGTCACGGGGCCGAGTGGCCTGTACTGAACAGGACTCAGGTGCAGAAACCCAGAGCAGAGACAGCAGATGATGTAAAAATTTATTAGGCTAAAGTGCAAAAAGAAAACGTAGCAAAGACAAAAAAACAATAAGACGTGGAGTTTGACGAGGTGTGGCCTGGGGAACGTGGCTAGGGCGAGGGAATGAGGCCTGAGATGCGGAGTGGAGCTGAGCAGGGAACAGTCACACTGAAGAGAGAAGATAGAGGAGTTAGGGAGGTAGTGGAGGCAGCTCTGAAGTGGCCAGTTGTAAGAGTAGCAATTCTTACTTGCAGTAGGGGACATGGAGTGTTGAGAGGGGGGTGATGAGAATCCAGGGGAGGCTGAGTGGCGTGGAAAGGCTGGCCTGAGATCCGGGGCTTCAGATGGAGTGTGATGGCAGGAGGGCAGGCAGGTGAGGCACAGAGAGATTTTCAGAATGATTGCTTGGTATCCTGAATCCGAAGGTGGAGCGTGAGCCAAGATGAATCCAGCAACTGCAGCACAAGAGAGTCGTGTTAACAAGATAGATCACAGCAAGAACTTGAAGTATAAGGCCTGTTACCAACATGTGTTGATGATGAACTGGCAGTGAATGAACATCAACGTGTGGTTTAAATCCCTCTGGCTTGATAGGCTCCAGGTGTGCGGGAGCTGGAGTTGGCCCTGCCCAGGGGCGGATCCCAGGTCAGTTCAGGAGCCTTATGGAAATTCCGGCCACCCACCGCAGACCATGACACAAATGAATTAAAAGTCTGTCTTGGTCTTTCATTAATTAATAGGCTGGTGTGAAAAATTGCTGCCACACCGCCCCCTCGGCCTGTGCTTCGAGGTTTCTGGTAGTTAGAATGACTCGGGGGTGTTGATTCATTTAAACTAACATAATCATCCTGCTGCAACCAGGTTTCTGTGAGGCAGAGTAAATCGATTTGTTGATCAATTATTAAGTCATGTACTAACAGAGACGTGGAGGAGAGAGACCTAATATTTAATAAATGACATTTCACTGTTTTACTCTTTGGTTCAGATGTGGATACTGTATTGTTCCTTCTTTGTAATTGTTTATGTTTAAGTTGTTTGATCGATAATAGAAGTAATATTAAATAAATTCTAACAACAGCTTATCAAGCTTAAACATGCTGCTGTTGTTTAGCCGCTGGTTTCCTCTTTCTGGTGCAAAGTGAGCCAAAAACAAACAAACGGGAGTCGCGACAGAAAACTGATCATTAATCGGTTTCATGATTGAAGTAGCAAAAGGAGAGGGAGGAAGAGAGAAGAGGCAGTCACTCCATATTTCGGTTTTTAAGCTTAACGTGGGAATGCTTTACTAACTTACTTACTTTACTAACTTTACTAACATTCACAGATGAACTTAGCTTTACCAGACCACTGAGAGGTCTTACACGCTCACTGCTCCGACATGCTAAGGTTATGAGCTGAGTTATGCCATGTCGCAAGATTTTGAGGTGCTTTGTGATATTTAATAGATCGGATTGCATTTTTTAAAATTTCTCTCCAATATCCGATCCAGTATTTTAGATCAGTATCAGGCCGATACCAATACGTAATATTGGATCGGTCGATCCCTAATGTACAGGGTGGGCCATTTACTGTATATGGATACACCGTAATAACATGGGAATGGTTGGTGATATTAAAGTCCTGTTTGTGGCACATTAGTATATGTGAGGGGGCAAACTCCTCAAGATGGGTGGTGACCATGGTGGCCATTTAGAAGTCGGCCATTTTGGATACAACTTTTGTTTTTTCAATAGGAAGAGGGCCATGTGACACATCAAACTTATTGGTAATGTCACAAGAAAAACAATGGTGTGCTTGGTTTCAACGTAACTTTATTCTTTCATGAGTTATTTACAAGTTTCTCTTTGTTCACAGCCATTGACATGTCGAAGAGGTTAACACGTGAGGAGCGGATCGAAATTGTGTTGATATCTGGTGAACGCCGTAACTGGATCATTGCAGCAGATTTCAATGCAAGACACCCTACGAGACCACCCATCTCCCATGCTACAATTAGCAAACTGCTTGCTAAGTTTCGTGAAACTGGTTCAATGCTGGATTTGCCAAAATGTGGACGCAAGAAAGCCCACAGCGTAGCACTTGCCGCATGTCACTGGAGAGTGGCATTAGTCGAACATCCTTTTGGCGGATATTAGCTACTCACAAATGGCACCCTTAAAAACTCCAGCTACTGCAGCATCTCAACGAGGATGACACAAATCGGCGCACAGAATTTGTAGAATGGGCAAAAAAAAAATTGGAACAGGACCCTCAGTTCACGCAGAAGATTTTGTTCAGTGATGAGGCAAACTTTTATGTTAATGGTGAAGTTAACAAACAAAAAATTGGCCTGACACTAACCCACATTGGCTGGATCACCTCCAAGACTGCTGGAACAACAAAAGTGATGGTTTGGTGTGGTATATGGGGTACAACGATAGTGGGTCCATTCTTCATCAATGGAAACCTCAAGGCCACTGGATATTTGAACTTGCTACATGATGATGTGTTTCCCTCTTTGTGCACTGAAGCTGGCACGTTCCCTGAGTTTTAACAGCAAGATGGTGCACCTAGGGCTGCTCGATTATGGCAAAAATGATAATCACGATTATTTTCACTAAAATTGAGATCTCGATTATTTGACGATATTTATTTAACCCTTTAAGACCTACCATAGAACCAAGTCCGCCAGAGCTTATATTATTTTTTTTACATGTTATAGTGCCATTTGTGGGAGCATTTCAAGTTGCTATACATCGATACAACTGTTATAGCCCATATTTTAATAATATGTATGGATTAAGTCCATAGTAATTACATTAATTGCAAAAAAGTGCAATAAATTACAAAAAAAATTGAAAATCGTTTTTGTTTTTTTTACATAT
Source organism: Simochromis diagramma (assembly GCF_900408965.1). Taxonomy (NCBI): domain Eukaryota; kingdom Metazoa; phylum Chordata; class Actinopteri; order Cichliformes; family Cichlidae; genus Simochromis; species Simochromis diagramma. The sequence goes on along the minus strand of NW_024387459.1, from coordinate 45,725 downwards.
ATTTCTACTTGGAGAAATTTTAGAGGTTTATCCTTCAAAACTTTAAATACAAAAAAGTTGCAAAAAATAGTTTACAACAACAGGAAATTTATTTTGAGTGTCTTCATAGTTTTATTTTGGAGATACAGCAATTTTTATATACTGCAGGAAAAACAAAAAAACAATCCTATGATGCAAATTTGCAAAGAAAACAGCATGTGCATCAAAATAAACTATTTCCAGCAGTGCAACATGAGTTCTAAGCATCCCAGAAACTATTCAGAAAAGTCAAACATGGCTTATAAAAACACCAGTATAGTCTTTTAAGGCCTACAAGTAAAAAACTACATTTTTCGCGAAAACGACGTCACTTCCTGTTTCGGGCAGGAAATGGCGACATGCGATAGTTCTCGCTGACGGCTTTTTCAATGTGGGAAGTGTTACGAAAAGCTGATCGGATCGGCAAAGCCTGTTTCTGGAATATTATGTTTTTGTTGCTGCAAGCGCTTTTTATGCAATTTTTGCAAAGCTTTATGTGGAAGGAAACCATGACCGAGGACAAGCTGATGGCATTAGATGTAAGTTTCATATGCAAAAAACATTATTGCGCTAGCTTACATGGTTCAGGTTCTACAGGGACTCAAAAATAGTTACACAAAACCGGCTTTAAAGGGTTAACAATAACAATGTATTGAATAATGACTTAAAAAAATATATATAAAATAGTGTGCAAATACTGATAACAGTGCAAATGTTTGCAATATAAAAAATAAATGAAAAATGTAAACATCTATGTTTAGTGATGTTGCAAAGTTTACACACTGTGTCTACTTGATCCACGTCTGACTCCGCGAACCCATAATGTTTCCACACCACTGAAGTTTTTTTTTACCTCTCTTTTCAACCAACGGCAGTCACTCTCCTCTCCAAATAACTTCTGCTTAGCTTTCCGAGCTTCCCTCGGGTCCTCTTAATTGTTGTGACGCATGTTCGAAATGCAGAGCGGAGCAGCGCGAGAGTAAAGCATAAGGGAGGTGCTAATAATCGGCACAGTCATTTTTAATGATTGTTGAAAGCCCAGATCGTAATCGTGATTAAAATTCGATTAATTGAGCAGCCCTAGGTGCACCACCACATTACGGGTGCCAGGTCCGAGAATTCCTAGATGAACAGTTACCTGGAAAGTGGATTGGTCGTCGTGGGCCAGTTGAATGGCCCCCAAGGTCTCCCGATCTGACCCCCTTAGACTTTTATCTTTGGGGTCATCTGAAGGCAATTGTCTATGGTGTGAAGATACAAGACGTGTAGCACCTGAAAATACGGATACCGGATGCTTGTGCTGGCATTTCTCCTGCGGTGTTGCTATCAGTGTGTGAAGAGTGGGAGAAGAGGGTTGCACTGACAATCCAACACAATGGGCAGCCCATTGAACACATTTTATAAGTGGTCAGAAACTTGTAAATAACTCATGAAAGAATAGTTACGTTGAAACCAAGCACACCATTGTTTTTCTTGTGACATTACCAATAAGTTTGATGTGTCACATGGCCCTCTTCCTATTGAAAAAACAAAAGTTGTATCCAAGAAGGCCGACTTCTAAATGGCCACCATGGTCACCACCCATCTTGAGGAGTTTGCCCCTCACATATACTAATGTGCCACAAACAGGACTTTAATATCACCAACCATTCCCATTTTATTACGGTGTATCCATATAAATGGCCCACCCTGTATATACACATACACTACACTCTACACTATGGCAGCAGTGATCACTGAGTGTCACGATTGGGGGAAATGCGTGACTTAAACACAGTAATTCGGCGTGCCCGTGTGGCGTGCTGGCTAGACCCAAAGGCAGCGAAGACTAGCGATGGGTTGGGACAGGTGCGCAGTTACTCTGGTAACAATTGGTGCACAAAACACGGCTTTGGAACCGACGTTACAGGCGAAGAGCGAACGAAGCCGGGATGAGGAAATGAGTTCAGAGAGATAACACTCACAGTCACTGAAGCAGGCGGAGACTGACGTCGGCAGGGATTTGGAGCTCCTGACATGAAGAGAATGATGTCTGGGCGAAGAACAGGCGGGTGGTGTCTCTCTTTTAAACCTGACCCCTTTCTTTCCTCCCCATCCTCAGCTGCCTCCCTATTCCCGCTCTACCACACCCACCCACACACGCAGGGCTTCGGGTGCAGTTATGTCACCAGGGTGCAGGGGAGGCACTCCCCTTCTGTCCCCTTCTGGCCGCCTGTGCCTCAATTTTATTCTGCAACCTAGACATCCACATTACTCATACTCTCACATAACACATACATATAGGGCCTTGGGGGTGGGCACGTTTTACAGCATCCAGAGGATGGTCGGTGTATTCCAACCCACCTCTGGAGCTGGTTCCCTACCCTCAATTTTAAATGCATATAGACACTAAGGGTTTTCGGGAGGAGCTGTGCTGCTCTCTGAGAGGATGCAGGAACCATGCTCTCCTGTGTTTTAAATGCACTTTAGAACAGCACACAGCAACACTACATATGAGCGGGCGTAGGGAGGTTTGGGGTCTTGACTCACCCCGGTTCTGTTGGCCATCAGGGCTGGGGGGCTGGGAGGAGGTGCTGGCCGTCAGATTGGGGTCTGGGATGCGGGGCATCCCTGCTACTGCAGATAAGGAGGTGGTCCGCTTGCCTCCACCCCAGAGAGAAGGGTTACATCTCCTGGGTCTAGGTGCGGCTTGCCCCTCTGGGGGCGGGGGTACCTGGACCTGGGATATAGAGTGTGTTTGGGGAGTGTGACTGTCTGTGCAGTGTCTATTTGTGTCTGTCTAAACATTGGGTGAGTGCCGAGTATTTGGTTGTGTATATGGGGTGGGAATGCACGTTTGTGTCCGCGTGCGCCTGTTCGTCTGTGTCTATATGTCAGGTTGGGTCTTAGACTCAACCTCTCTGTGTACATCTCAGGCCCTCCAAAGTACAGAGGCCTATCTCCCCTCACCACACTCCCTGCCAGTGGCTGATGCCCTCAGACGTTGGTGTGTTGGTGGTCCTTGTCGACTGGGGCTGGGCGCTCATGTATGTACCGGCTCACTCCTGGTGCCCGATTGGCGGGGCCTGGTGCCAGTGGCCCGGCTGGGCCCCTACCGGGGGGTGGGGTGCCCTCAGGCAAGCCACTGCAACCCCCTCTAACCTCTGCTCCGTAGCTGCTGGGTGACCTCTCGTTTGGGGCTCTACTCAGCTCTTTCCAGGAGGGTGGCATGGTTCCCCCCCTTTTGGTGGTCCTCCTCGAGTCCTCGTACTCTGGGGCCTCTGGATATCTGGGGCCTGGATTTCCTCTATACCTGCTTCATGCCCTGGGGGACGGGGCTATGGCTCCCCACACTCCCTAGCAGATCGTTACATGGAGAAACCTTTGTAATACAAGCATGCTGATCCACACAGGTGTGCACACAGGTGTACACAGACGCGGACTACACCTTTCTTGGCTGCTGCCTCAATGCACATTGTGTGCTATCTATCTTGCGTGCTGCACAATATTGTTTAATGTTTAGTATCTACTGTTATCTACTGCTAGCAAGTTTATTGTGATGGTGCTGTATTTATTGTGTTGTTCTTTTTTTGTTTGCTTTCTCTTCTGTTTTTTTTTCTCCATACAGGTGATCCAGGTGTTTTGTTTGTTTTTCTTTCTTTCTTCCCCCCCTTCTCACCGTCTCTTCTCCCCTCTGGTTTTCTTTCTCTCCCTCCCCCTCTTTCTTTCATTCTTTCTCCCTGTCTTGTCCCCCAGTCATGTCTGTCCCATTTGTAAAATAAATACACAATTATAATAAAGGTCAATCAAATGGACCAATATGGCACGGCCATGATGGTCCACTTGGTAAAATAAATCCGCTTGGCATCTTTCTTGGCCTTAAGACAACAATTCTGATGGCTAAAGATCCAAACGGGACACACAAAAAAACTCAGATACAGTTTTTGGTATTTGGGATTGTGTGCTTGGAATTGGGAAAAAAAATTATTATTACAGATTGCTTTCTTGGAATTGAGATGAATCTCTTGAAAGTTGGGATTGCGTTCTTGGAATTGAGATAACCTTTATGGTATTAGAGATTGACTTCTTGGAATTGAGATGAAGCTCTTGAAACCTGGGATTGTGTTCTTGGAATTGAGATAAAATATATGTTATTAGAGATTGACTTCTTGGAATTGTACAGTGGCTGGGAAGTGCAAATTGCAACAAATTAAAAAACCGCAACAAATTTAAAAAAAAACCCACAACAAAATACAAAATCACCACAACAAATCACAAAAACCCCACAACAAAATACAAAACCCCCACAACAACATACAAAAAGCCCACAACAAAATACAAAAAGCCGACAACAAATTACAAAAAGCCCACAACAAAATACAAAAACCCCACAAGAAATTACAAAAAGCCCACAACAAAATACAAAAAGCCAACAACAAATTACAAAAAGCCCACAACAAAAAACAAAAACCCCACAACAAATTACAAAAACCCCACAACAAAATACAAAAACCCGATAACAAATTACAAAAAGCCCACAACAAAATACAAAAAGCCGACAACAAATTACAAAAAGCCCACAACAAAATACAAAAACCCCACAACAAATTACAAAAACCCCACAACAAAATACAAAACCCCCACAACAAAATACAAAAACCCCACAACAAATTAAAAAATCCTTGACGGAAAGGGATTGTCTGAAATACCAGAGGTGACACAACGATTAGCCTAATAGGGCTTTGGAGCGTGATGTCACGAGAGGGGGCGTGGCCAGGATTTTTGGTTGAGGCGCCTTGTTTCTGGGCCGAACAAAGCGCTAGCGAAAGAGCGAAAGTACACGGATAACACCAGCTATGGTTCGTACTTGCTGTGCGGTCGGTTGTAAAGTTAGATCGCACGACCGGCAAGGGAATAAGGTTGAAAATGGTTTATCTTTTCATTCTTTCCCCACCTGGAAGCAACATGAGGCAGCTCGTGTATCGGATGTTACCAAAAGAAGGCGTCTAGTCTGGATAGCAGCTGTGAGATGAGCTGATATCCAGTTCTCTTCCATCTCCAAATATCTGTTGGTGTGCTCCAGACATTTTCATTCCCCTAAGTTATAGATATGTTCATATCACTCTTTATCCGGTCTTTAAGTCTGACGTCACTAGCCGTGTCTGGGCTCAAACTCCGCTGCACGTCCATAAATCACAGGATCACTGTGGCATCACTGAGAGTTGAAAAACTATCTAAAGTCTTTCATCTGTAATAAAATGATCAGCGTTCTGCTCTACCATGTGTAACAATTGAGTTTATCATCCAGGCATCCATGAGAACGAAATATAATATATATATACATATATATATATATATATATAATATAATTCACACTGCACGCGAAAGCGCATCAAATCCGACTTTTTTGACGGTATGCGACCCATATCCAATCATGGTATGACGGTGTAAAAACAGCACAAATCCGATATTTTCAAATCTGGGTCACTTTCGTATGTGGTACTTAATCCGATACATATCTGATGTTTTAGAAAGCAACTGCTGTTTGAATGGTCATGTCGCCTTAAATCTGTCTTTTATTTCACTGACACAAAACATATGTCAATTATCAGCGCTGGAGAAGACAGAACACATGAGCGCTTCATGTGCATCCCGTGCAGATGTTAGTGAAACTGTTGGGAAGACAACGTGAACATTTTATTTATACTGTATAATCTGCAGATTCTGACAGAAATCTGCAACTATCCTTTGAAGCACCGCTCCTGTCTAAAACAACAATAAGGATCATTATTAGGCCATATATAAATAACAAAATAACTTAAAGCAAACTTGGACAACGTAAAGTGTCATGATCCTGGGTCCTTTTGAACCAGCATTTTGTGTTTTCTCTTCGCGATTTTGGTTCTGTTCTTCCTCTGGTTAGTGTTTACTCTGTTCTGCCCGTGTGTTCTGCCCGTCTAGTCTGCGTTTCTTAGTTTGTGTCCTTTCATGTGTAAGTTCCTGTTTTATTGTGAAGGTCTGCGTCTTATGTGAGTGTTTTCAGTTTGTCTTCCTAGTCTCGTCATGTTAATCACTCCCAGCTGTGTTTCCCACCTGTGTGTAATCTCCCTGTGTTCTCTGAGTGTATTTAAGTTGTGTTTCCTGTCTTAGTTGCTGGTTCGTCTGCATTATTTCCCCTCCGCCATTCTGTGTTTATTCCTCCGGCTTCCTGGTCATTCTCCCTGCAAGGTACCCTCGTTCGTGTTCTGGTTTTGTGTTTAGTTTAGTTTTCCCAGTTTAGAGTTTTTACCGTTCTGTTTCTCGCCATCCCTTTTTGTTGTACTTCTCCGGTTGTAAATAAAGCTCACCCTCCACTTCAGCAGTCTGCATCTTGGGTCCGTTATTAATCCACACGGCCTGCCTCGGCAAACCGTGACATAAAGTCTGAAACAAGTCTTTATATTAAGGGCCATCAGTCAAACAATACTGTTTGGTCTGGGTCTGAACAGAGCGTGTTGTGTGTGACGTCTGCTTTTGCGTATGTGGGCCACTTTGGTGGTTCACAAAGGAGCGCGTTTGCTGTCACATTTTATTTGTAGTGTGAACAAGCAGACACGAAATCAGATTTAAATTTTAAAAAAATCGGAATTGAGCATTAAGACCTGCAGTGTGAACGTAGCCATAGTGAGTTCAGTGCACTGATGTGACATTGTACTGAAGGATTTAGTTATTCTCAAGTGGTTAAAGAAATTGCAATTATTTATTCATATTTATTATAAATAATCCTAATTATATATCTTGCTTCCATGTTTGTGTCCTGTGTCACAAAAAATAAATTTTTTACTATAATACATTGATTAATGACCTGCAAAATCTCCTTATCATATTACGTGTCCATAATTGTCACCTAAAGTCAAACTTTATGCTTTCTCCATCTTGAAAGTGATCACATCCTTGCATTACATACTTTAGGTTCATTTTCTGAAGGCAGGTTTCTGAAAGAGAACAGGCAGATTTGGAATATAACATGCAGCGTTCTATAGATGGATACATAAAAAAATGAAAAATTACATGTATGTGCTAACTTTCTAAATACTTTGTTACATTTATGATAAAATGGATTTGAAAGTAGGTAAAACACATTTATGTCGGCCTTGGCTCATTAGAGTCCTTGTCTTTAAATTAACTTTGTATGTTTCAGGTACTGCACTCTCAAAGACTGAATGAACTAGCATTGGGTCATTGTGAGCATCACAGGGAGGTTGAAGCCGCCCACTGCACCTGTATGGCCGGAGTCGAGACCTGCATCCATGGCGCTGCTCTTCTGTTTAATGTAGAAGCAACAGTGCAGATCTGTGGCACAAGGACTGTTACAGATGAACCTGCATACTGGGTTTTGCTGGGTAATATGACCAATATACAGCCAGAGGTTGGCCATAAGATAGACTTCTCCTCTTCAGCTGCCCAAAAACGGCTCTGGATCAAAACATAAACAGACCATCCGTATTGAAAGGTAAAAGGAGCCGTCCCCAAAAACGAAAAATCCCACCTGCTACTGTGGAGGAGTTATCACTGCTATTGGAATCTTTGCTGGAGCACAGTAAAGCTGTGGGTCGTGGGAATGACCCATAATGTTTTATATAGGGATCTAGATTTATGCCTGAAGTGCACTGTCATGTAAATAATTTGCATTTACTGAATATGTACTGACTGAGTACCACTGTTCAAAAGTGAATAGAGAAACAAACTAATTTTTGCTCTTTTTTTATTTTTTTATTAAAACCACTTTATAGAACATCACATCAGTTACAATGTAGAATCCATGTCATTTATAGTTTATAAAGGACAAAATGTTTACACAAAATCATGACAGAATTTACACGATATCACCCACTATTAACGTTACTGTATTTACTATCAATTACTTCAATTTATTGTTTGAAAAATTACCGCTATTTATACAGCACAAGACTTAAGAATATTTAACAGGAGCAGGTTTCATTTTTCCCTGGTTTTATTACCACACTGTTCACAAAAACGGCAGCAAACCTTCACCATCTTATCCAGAAGGGTCACCTCTTCACCCTCACATGGAAGAAGTAATCTGATTGGCATGGTGGTATGTTTGAAGCAGGTCCATTGTGTAGCGCTGGAACCCAGTCACGATGTCATCCATTTCATAGGCTGGTTTGCTGCAATAATGCCAAATAATTAGGAAGTCTATAAATAGACGGTAGTTCTGCAAAATCAGTCAGTAGGATGTTTTTTTTTCTAATTTGCTATGAGCTCAGAGTGCATCGAAAATAAAACTAATAGGCTATAAAGAGTGATATGAACATATTTAGAACTTACCAGAATGAAAATGTCTGGAGCACCAACAAATATTTGGAGATGGAAGAGAACTGGATATCAGCTCGTCTCACAGCTGCTATCCAGGCTAGACGCCTTCGTTTGGTAACATCCGATACACGAGCTGCCTCATGTTGCATCCAGGTTGGGAAAGAATGAAAAGACAAACCCTTTTCAAGCTTATTCTCTTGCCGGTCGAGTGATCGAACATTGCAGCCGACCACACAGCAAGAACCATGGCTATGCTTTCGCTCCTTTTTCACTTAGACCCCCAAAATGGCGGATCGAGCCAAAATCCTTTCCACGCCCACCCCCGTGACATCACGCTCCAAAGCCCTATTAGGCTAATCGTTGTGTCACCTCCGGTATTTCAGACAATCCCTTTCCGTCAAGGATTTTTAATTTGTTGTGGGGTTTTTGTAATTTGTTGTGGGGTTTTTGTAATTTGTTGTGGGGTTTTTGTATTTTGTTGTTGGGTTTTTGTAATTTGTTGTGGGCTTTTTGTGTTTTGTTGTGGGCTTTTTGTGTTTTGTTGTCGGGTTTTTGTATTTTGTTGAGGAGTTTTTGTAATTTGTTGCGGTTTTTTAATTTGTTGCTATTTGCACTTCCCAGCCACCGTAGAATTGAGATGAAGCTCTTGAAACCTGGGATTGCGTTCTTGGAATTGAGATAACATTTATGGTATTAGAGATTGACTTCTTGGAATTGAGATCAAGCTCTTGAAGCCTGGGATTGTGTTCTTGGAATTGAGATAACCTTCATGGTATTAGAGATTGACTTCTTGGAATTGAGATGAAGCTCTTGAAACCTGGGTTTGCGTTCTTGGAATTGAGATAACCTTCATGGTATTAGAGATTGACTTCTTGGAATTGAGATGAAGCTCTTGAAACTTGGGATTGCGTTCTTGGAATTGAGATAACCTTTATGGTATTAGAGATCGACTTCTTGGAATTGAGAAGAAGCTCTTGAAACCTGGGATTGTGTTCTTGGAATTGAGATAACCTTCGTGGTATTAGAGATTGACTTCTTGGAATTGAGATGAAGCTCTTGAAACCTGGGATTGTGTTCTTGGAATTGAGATAACCTTCATGGTATTAGAGATTGACTTCTTGGAATTGAGATGAAGCTCTTGAAACCTGGGATTGCGTTCTTGGAATTGAGATAACATTTATGGTATTAGAGATTGACTTCTTGGAATTGAGATGAAGCTCTTGAAACCTGGGATTGTGTTCTTGGAATTGAGATAACCTTCATGGTATTAGAGATTGACTTCTTGGAATTGAGATGAAGCTCTTGAAACCTGGGATTGCGGTCTTGGAATTGAGATAACATTTATGGTATTAGAGATTGACTTCTTGGAATTGAGATGAAGCTCTTGAAACCTGGGATTGTGTTCTTGGAATTGAGATAACCTTCATGGTATTAGAGATTGACTTCTTGGAATTGAGATGAAGCTCTTGAAACCTGGGATTGCGGTCTTGGAATTGAGATAACATTTATGGTATTAGAGATTGACTTCTTAGAACTCAGATACAGTTTTTGGTATCTGGGATTGTATTCCTGGAACTGAGAATGATTTTGGAATTAGAGATTGCTTTCTTGGAATTGAGATTAATGTCTTTGTCAAGGGTCGGCAACCTTTCTGATGATGAGTGACGTCTATAATTTCCTTGGAAGTCAATGTGCCATATGACTGTATTAGTACTAAATTTAATAACGCTCCATATGGAGAGTTACACACTATGTAGAACAACTTTATAGAATTATATTTGTTTGCAGATGTTGGCAGCTATCAGCGAATCATTATCCACTATTTTGAAACAAAAAAAAGACACTTTATCCATAAACAAGAACCAGTTGAGCTCTCAAGATGGCTGCTAGGGTGCAGACACACAGCTTGGCAGGTCCTGTGCGTTTGCCAAAAAACCCACCTAAAAAAACCATCTAAAAACCCCTGGATCTTGACATCAACTTGTCTTTTTGTTTTTATACATTTTTATCTGCTGTGGAGTTTGACATGTCCAAGAAAGCTGGATAATTATACCACTTTCCCATCCAAATGGAGTCAACATCTTTTGTTCACAAGATTCTTGGATTTTGGTCATGCTAGACCACCCCCAGGTAAACATGAACAATGAAATATACAACAACCTGGACCTAATTCAAACATCAGTGATTTGGACTGGCTACAACTAATTAGCCTAGTTAGCCTAGGCCTTCCTGGGCCTCCATCTCAGCTGCCTGGGCCTCCATTTCAGCTGCCTGGGTTTCCACCTCGGCTGCTTAGACATACACCTCAGCTGCCTGGGCCTCCACCTCAGCTGCCTGGGCCTCCATTTCAGCTTCCTGGGCCTACATTTCAGCTGCCTGGGCCTCCACCTCGGCTGCCTAGACATACACCTCAGCTGCATGGGCCTCCACCTCAGCTGCCTGGGCCTCCACCTCAGCTGCCTGGGCCTACATTTCAGCTGCCTGGGCCTACATTTCAGCTGCCTGGGCCTACACCTTCAGCTGCCTGGGCCTCCACCTCAGCTGCCTGGGCCTACATTTCAGCTTCCTGGGCCTACATTTCAGCTGCCAGGGATTTCACCTCAGCTGCTCGGGCCTCCACCTCGGCTGCCTGGGTTTCCACCTCAGCTGCCTGGGCCTCCACCTCAGCTGCCTGGGCCTACATTTCAGCTGCCTGGGCCTCCACTTCAGCTGCCTGGGCCTCCACCTCGGCTGCCTAGACATACACCTCAGCTGCATGGGCCTCCACCTCAGCTGCCTGGGCCTCCACCTCAGCTGCCTGGGCCTACATTTCAGCTGCCTGGGCCTCCACCTCAGCTGCCTGGGCCTACATTTCAGCTGCCTGGGCCTCCACCTCAGCTGCCTGGGCCTACATTTCAGCTGCCTGGGCCTACATTTCAGCTTCCTGGGCCTACATTTCAGCTGCCAGGGATTTCACCTCAGCTGCTCGGGCCTCCACCTCGGCTGCCTGGGTTTCCACCTCAGCTGCCTGGGCCTCCACCTCAGCTGCCTGGGCCTACATTTCAGCTGCCTGGGCCTCCACTTCAGCTGCCTGGGCCTCCACCTCGGCTGCCTAGACATACACCTCAGCTGCATGGGCCTCCACCTCAGCTGCCTGGGCCTCCACCTCAGCTGCCTGGGCCTACATTTCAGCTGCCTGGGCCTACATTTCAGCTGCCTGGGCCTACATTTCAGCTGCCTGGGCCTCCACCTCAGCTGCCTGGGCCTACATTTCAGCTGCCTGGGCCTACATTTCAGCTTCCTGGGCCTACATTTCAGCTACCTGGGCCTACATTTCAGCTGCCAGGGATTTCACCTCAGCTGCTCGGGCCTCCACCTCGGCTGCCTGGGTTTCCACCTCAGCTGCCTGGGCCTCCACCTCAGCTGCCTGGGCCTCCATTTCAGCTGCCTGGGCCTACATTTCAGCTTCCTGGGCCTACATTTCAGCTGCCTGGGCCTCCACTTCAGCTGCCTGGGCCTCCACCTCGGCTGCCTAGACATACACCTCAGCTGCCTGGGCCTCCACCTCAGCTGCCTGGGCCTCCACCTCAGCTGCCTGGGCCTACATTTCAGCTGCCTGGGCCTACATTTCAGCTGCTCGGGCCTCCACCTCAGCTGCCTCGGCCTCCATTTCAGCTGCCTGGGCCTACATTTCAGCTTCCTGGGCCTACATTTCAGCTGCCTGGGCCTCCACTTCAGCTGCCTCGGCCTCCACCTCGGCTGCCTAGACATACACCTCAGCTGCATGGGCCTCCACCTCAGCTGCCTGGGCCTCCACCTCAGCTGCCTGGGCCTACATTTCAGCTGCCTGGGCCTCCACCTCAGCTGCCTGGGCCTACATTTCAGCTGCCTGGGCCTCCACCTCAGCTGCCTGGGCCTACATTTCAGCTGCCTGGGCCTACATTTCAGCTTCCTGGGCCTACATTTCAGCTACCTGGGCCTACATTTCAGCTGCCAGGGATTTCACCTCAGCTGCTTGGGCCTCCACCTCGGCTGCCTGGGTTTCCACCTCGGCTGCCTGGGTTTCCACCTCGGCTGCCTGGGTTTCAATCTTGGCTGCCTGGGCTTACACCTCAGCTGCCTGGGTTTCAATCTTGGCTGCCTGGGCCTCCACCTCAGCTGCCTGGGCCTATATTTCAGCTAGCTGGGCCTCCACCTCAGCTGCCTGGGCCTCCACCTCAGCTGCCTGGGCTTACACCTCGGCTGCCTGGGTTTCAATCTTGGCTGCCTGGGCCTCCACCTCAGCTGCCTGGGCCTACACCTCAGCTGCCTGGGTCTACATCTCAGCTGCCTGGGCTTCCACCTCAGCTGCTCGGACCTCCACCTCGGCTGTCTGGGCCTCCACCTCGGCTTGGAATTGAGATGAAGCTCTTGAAACCTGGGATTGTGTTCTTGGAATTGAGATAAAATATATGGTATTAGAGATTGACTTCTTGGAATTGAGATGGAGCTCTTGAAACCTGGGATTGCGTTCTTGGAATTGAAATAACATTTATGGTATTAGAGATTGACTTCTTGGAATTGAGATGAAGCTCTTGAAACCTGGGATTGCGGTCTTGGAATTGAGATAACCTTTATGGTATTAGAGATTGACTTCTTAGACCTCAGATACAGTTTTTGGTATCTGGGATTGTATTCCTGGAACTGAGAATGATTTTGGAATTAGAGATTGCTTTCTTGGAATTGAGATTAATGTCTTTGTCAAGGGTCGGCAACCTTTCTGATGATGAGTGACGTCTAAAATTTCCTTGGACGTCAATGTGCCATATGACTGCATTAGCACTAAATTTAATAACGCTCTATATGGAGAGTTACACACTATGTAGAACAACTTTATAGAATTATATTTGTTTGCAGATGTTGGCAGCTATCAGCGAATCATTATCCACTATTTTGAAACAAAAAAAAGACACTTGATCCATAACAAGAACCAGTTGAACTCTCAAGATGGCTGCTAGGGTGCAGACACACAGCTAGGCTGCCTGGGCCTCCACCTCGGCTGTCAGGGCCTCCACATCGGCTGCCTTGGCCCCCAACGCGGCTGCCTGGGCCTCCATCTCGGCTGCCTGGGCCCCCACCTGCTGTACCCAAACTACAGTCTTCTCATCATTAAATGCTCATAGCATTGTCAACAAAAGGACAATAAATCCTGCTATTAAAATTTACAGAGGAACAAAGATCTGCAAGACATTTAATCAGGCTAAAGTAATCTGGGACACTAAAAATAAACCAAAGGGGCTTCTATGTGGACACATTAACATTTGCAGTATGTTACCAAAGCATGAGCAACTGGAACATATTCTAAGCAATTCCAATATTTCTATTTTGGGTATCTCTGAATCTTGGCTCACAAGTTCTTCTCATGAGTCTGCGGTTGTCTTTCCAGAGTACACAGTATTCAGAAGGGATAGAATTGGAACAAGAGGAGGAGGAATACTTCTGTATGTAAAAAAACACCTGGATTGCTCTTTACTTAGTTCACCAATAGATTTCGAAATAGAACATATTTCTGTTAAAATCATTCTTTCCCCTGAAATGTCATTTACGTTGATCTGTTTATATCGCCCTCCTTCCGTAAAGAATATTTTTTATGAACAACTACAGATATTACTTAAATATCATGCTATAAATAATAAGTCTAATGAAATAATTGTAATGGGAGATTTTAATGTCAACTGGGACTGTGAAAAGGATAGAAAAACACTCAAAGACTTAATGGAGACTTTGAACTTTACTCAACACATTGAACAACCCACAAGAATAACAAGACACTCTAAAACTAAAATAGATCTGGTTTTCAGTAATAAGCCCGAGCGAATTATTAAATCTTATAATTTTATCACTGGTATTTCAGACCACAATTTTATTTTATATTATTTTCTAGAAAACGTATAAAATCACGGGTTAAGAATGACTTTCAAAGTTCATCTAATAGGAGATCCTTTTATGAATTCATACCAAGAAGTCAGCGACAAAATGTAGCAGAAGAATTAGCATCAGTTAACTGGGAGCCTTTATTGTGTAGTGATGATCCACAATTCTGCAGCAGTCACTTCACTGACATTGTTAAGGATGTTATATCAACATACTCCATTAGAGATCGACAAAAAATAAAGACAACATCTAATTTGCCCTGGTTAAACAAAGAGTGCAAGAATTTAATGAAAACAAGAGATCAATTACTAAAGCAGTTCCTGAAAACAGGTCTAACTCTGGATAGACAGAGATTTACTTCAATGCGGAACAAAGTAACAAGAAGTTTGAGACAGGCCAAAGAAAATTTTTTTATAAATATAATTGAAAGAGCCAAAGGTAATGGTAAAATTATCTGGCAACACCTAAATAAATTACTAGGCCGTCATTCAAACAAAAGTAAAAATACAATTGAACTTTATGTAAAAAAGCTCTATTGTTAGAGAGCCTCTATCTATAGAGATTGACAGACCACGTGACTTTCGCACATTGCATGCCGGGAACTCGTGGAAAAACAATCCAAGTACCGCATCAAATGCAAGCATTTGCAGCACCGCAAAACATTCATTCTCCGGTTCCAATACCTTCTTGCTTTTTCTTTGTCCCCCAAAAAAGTTATGTACAAAACGAAGGAGAACAATGCCGGTCCGTACAAAGACAGACTTGATGAAAAGTCAAAGAAAAGATACGAGGAAAAAATCAAAGGAGTGAAAGGGTTAGACCCTTACGAGCACACAGAGTGGACAAAATACGTTAGCGTGCTGCCCAACTTTCACCACGCTCATATTTATAATTATGCGGTTCTTGGAGTGAGTGCATACACTCATGAAGTTTAGTAACTTCAGGTCACTGCAACAAGCCCAGGTACAGTTTACCGACGGATGGGTGCAGGACCATGAAATGCACCGTGTAGATCGAAAGACCATCGTACATATCATAAGTTTACCAGTCTCACAAATCGTATTCATAAATACACATTCGTTAACCGTTTATTAATATAACCTTTGAGCTCAACGGTAATTAATTAGTAGTGGAAATAATTTCTGGTTCACGTTACAGAAATGTAGCAGTGACAATGATATTGTATGCTGTAATCGTACTGGGCAAATAGTGATACAAAACTGTTTTATCCTGTGAATAAAAGTATATGTTTTTGTCAATGTACCATGGTAATAACAGAAGCGAAACGCAATATCGTGTCAGGACAATTCACTATTTATGCACAATAAACAAAGGAGCATAGCGCGACAATTTCTGTTCAGCGCCAGACTTGGTTGTAACCCATATCACCAGTTATGTTAAGAAAAATGACGCATTAACTACAACAGCAGACTGACCTTTGTGGAAATGTTTGGAGCAGACTAACCTGTGATCTGGAGTGTTCTGGGATGTTATATTTGGTCTTTGAATGGCTGCAATCCAGGCCATCCGTCGGCTCTTTGTTACTTCGGAAACATGGCTTGAACAATTTCTCTTCAACAACGTAATCCGATAACAACTGATCTCTTTACCCGTCGGCTTCCCGTGGCTGTCATGCGACTGGCTATCGCAGTTAATAATACAACAGCTTCTTGCCATTTTTTGTGTTTCTTTTTATCGCTGTTTAACTGATTTCAATTGAAAGCCTGTGTGCGCTAGTACCTCTTGCCACAAGTTCCCAGAATCCTTTGTGGTTTTACCTCTGAATGACGTCACATTTTCAATCTCTATTGCCAGTAACTTAAACACTTTCTTTATTTCATCTGTTAAGGAGATCAGTCAGAGCTTTGACTCAGTCGTATGCTCTGATAATGTGAATGATGCTGGTCAAAATTTGTTCACCATCACTCATATTTCAGACACTGAAGTTGCTAAACTAATTACAGGTTTAAAACAATCAAAAGCACTTGATGTATATGGTATTAACACAAATTTCTTAAAGGAACATATGGATTTGCTTGTACGTCCAACAACTCATGTTTTGAATATGTCATTCGAACATTCCATTGTTCCAACAGATTGGAAAATTGCTGCAGTTACACCAATTTTCAAAGCAGGTGTGAAGACTGACATGGCTAATTATTGCCCCATAAGCATACTCCCGGTCGTATCTAAAATAGCTGAGAAGTGGGTGGTTAAACTCCTCACTGCTCACCTAGAAAACACCCAACCATCCATTACATCCATTGCAGTTTGGCTTTCGGGCACATCACTCCACAGATACTGCCCTGTGTATGTTAGTGGAGAACTTGAAGAACTTGCTGGACAAGAGTCCCTGTGTTGGAGCTGTATTTTTAGATCTGAAGGCTTTCGACTCTGTAAACCATCAGATATTGTTGTCCAGATTGACTCAGTTTAATATCTCCAGTCAGGCTCTTCAGTGGTTTGCCTCATATCTCTCACACAGGAAACAGTGTGTGGTGTTGGATGGGGTTAAATCTCCATATTTAGACTGTGATACAGGGGTTCCTCAAGGATCTGTTCTTGGGCCCTTATTGTTCTCTCTTTTTATCAATAACTTACCTGAAGTCTGTACAAATATATTTGCTCAAATGTATGCAGCTGATAAATAAAGTGTCCCAGGTACTTAAATTTAATAATCGAAATTTTAATCATATACGTAATAATTTAAATATGAATGTTGCAAAAACTTATTTTTACTCAATGATCATCTCTCATATGGAATATTGTTTGACGTCCTGTTCACTTGCTTGTCCAACAACACTTATAACTATTGAAAACATTTATAAAAGAAGTAACTACTTGACAAAAACCGACTTCCCACCACCACTGTCATGTGTTAAAAAAAACATAAATTACTGAACTTCAATAACTTAGTGAAACAGTTCATTGGGCATAAAGAAAGCTCAGACAGGACCACTCGAGCTACAATCCGAGGAGACTTGTTTATACCCCACAGACGGACAGCATTGGGCAGAACGTCCTCTCTGTCCAGGGAGGCCATCTGTGGAACAGTCTTCCTCAACCCATTAGAGAATGCTCGACATTCAATTTGTTTAAGGGAAAGGTTAAAAACTGGTTATGGACAAATCAAGTGTGTGATCATGTATGAGTTGTATAGTTTTAATGTTTTAGTTTTTATTATGAATGAATGATGAATTTTTATGAATTATTATGTCTATTTTTTATGTTTAAGGACAACAGATGGAAATTAGCCTTTGGCTATAATCTGGCATGTAATTCATGTAATTTTTTTTTTACATTTATGTTCATTAACATGCACTGTCCTAAATAAATAAATAAAAATAACAGCAAATGAACTGTACAACCGAAAATGTAAACGCTATTTATGGTCTCCTCAGAACAATGATAAGAAAAATAAGCTCGGCCAATATGGCATGTTTGTTAAATGGTAAAAATGATAAATGGCCTGTATTTGTATAGCGCTTTACTAGTCCCTCGGCAACCTTCCGATTACAAGGCAAACTCCCAACTCTTGAGCCACGATCACCCAACAATACAGAGATACACATGTCAATGTGATCTCTGGTCTCCCACTCAGAGACACAGGTCTCCGATTGTCCAGCATTCAGATGGCTGCCTGAGGACACTATTTGTGTGAGAGAAAATCTGCTCGCACAGATATGTAGAGCCAAATACTGTCAATAAGGCCTTGGATTAACTGGCTGGACACAGAGGACATCGAAATGCAGCTGATTGAACTGAAAAGATTAACTATGTGGGGTCAAAGGTTGCAGATCTCCGAATGCAGTCTCTGCAATGTTCTGAAGACAATTAAACTTGTCAGGTAGTGATGTCCAGCAGGTGAAAATGCAAGCACAGCTATGGATTCCAGCTGCGTTCGGAGATCTGCAACCTTTGACCCCACATAGTCAAGCTTTTCAGTTCAATCAGCTGAATTTCGATGTCCTCTGTGTCCAGCCAGTTAATCCAAGACAAATCCAGCAGCTCATTAAAGTTTTCTAGTTTGATCAGAAAAGATAACATTGGTCTATACATGCTGGACTGGGACAAATAATCAGTCCGGGCATTTTGACTAGAGACCGGCCCACCAGGTATTAGGAAGAGGAAAAGCCATAAAGTCTTTGAATGAAAACAAACGCTTTTGTGACAGTGATGTACACTGTCTTGTTGGTATATGTATGATTTGTATACATTTTACGTCAGATAAAAACTTTGGTTGTAAGATTCAGATAATCATTTATTAAAAGCTAGCTGACAGCTGGTAACTGTGCAGGGGTGGGTCTAGCAAAGCTTTGCCAGGGGGTCAGGTAGGGCATTAACAGGGAAAGGAGGGCACAAAGAAAATCAGATTCAGATTCAGAAGACTCTTTATCCCCAAGGGGCAATTTAGAGACTGACTTTGCCAACCGTACATACAATACACAAACATCACATTGGGGAGACAGGTCAGGCTAGGTAGTTGGCCGGTCAGCCGCATGAGCAGCGACCTGGAACTGAACAATGGAAAATACACAACATCAGGAAAAACAAGGAGAAAAACGAACTCCCCCAAGACTGAGCTCCAACAGGGAGATCAGTTTGACAACAGAAAAAAACAACTCTGCGCATAGCACATGAAAAAACTCTTAATACACCACAGAAACACATGACAATCGGCACGGATGGGTAAAAGGTGAGAGACAGCCAGTTTAGACAGCGCATCTAGACCTGCAGCATATGCGCTGGTCCCCTTTGATCTACCATTTGCATCGGGAGGGAATAAGCGTCGAAGGCATTTGGAAGGAGAGGGGGGATGAGTGTATATCTGCATGTGTATATGTGTGTTATCATGGTTCCGAAAAGGTGTCTTCAATGTCTTACAGTCAGACTCACCCAAGCCCAGGCTTCTCGTTGAGAAGAGGGTGTCAATTACATTCAGGGGCCAGTTAATCAAATCCATAATTCGTCTTTTATGTTTTAGAGAACAGATTGTGAGAGAGTGTTTCAGGGAAAAAGTAATAGACGAGACTAGAAAAGGACACAAGACGCTAAGCAGGAAAGATAAGGGAAGGGAGAGGTGAAAAGTGTGACTGCCTTCACCAAGAGCCATTCTTGTCCTCATAGAAAAGGATCCTGGTGTTATTTGTCTCAGAACCAGTTCATAACTTCCCTTCAACTCATTCATGTCACCTAAAAGGTAAACCTGTTTCTCCATCACCTGTTCAGCTCTGTTGATTCAGTAAGGACATCTCCTGGTTTCATGTTTCCCTCAACACCAGATAACCACACGA
Organism: Simochromis diagramma; assembly: GCF_900408965.1. Lineage (NCBI taxonomy): Eukaryota > Metazoa > Chordata > Actinopteri > Cichliformes > Cichlidae > Simochromis > Simochromis diagramma. The sequence continues at coordinate 26,223 of NW_024387459.1, read as the reverse complement.
TATCATGACCAGCAGCTTTTACAGCTGGGGCTCCAGCAACAACAACAGCTGATCAAGCTTAAACGTGCTGCTCTTGTTTAGCGTGAAATCCGCTGGTTTCCTCTTTCTGGCGCATAGTGAGCGATAAACAAGCAAGAGAGAAAAGCCGATCAGCTGATCAGTTTCATGATTGAAGTAGCAACAGGAGAGGGAGGAGAAGAGAATGAGAGAAGAAGATGCAGCTGACAGTGTAAAGATGCAGAATAACTCCAGCTTTGTGTCTTTTTTTCATTCTAGCTGAAGTACGGGAAAAACGGTGTTCTTTTTCAGCTCAATACGAAACAAGTAATATTTTCTCTGAATACGAGACGATTCACCGAAACTCCGTCATGCTAGCTAGTACGCAGTACAAGTTATTGTAACTGACTGTAAAAAGTCAGTACAATGAAAATAAACTCCACCTAAACTTGATTTATATCTGACCCAGATGGACTGCAGGTCATAACTTCTTACCTGAAGTTCAGTTCACCTGACACTGTGGTGTTTACACGGTGGCCGCCTCGGGTCTCTCTGGAAGCTCTGCCATAGACATGACCAAACAACTGAGTTATTTTTACACATCAGCCAGCATCTGGCCAATCCACCACCTTTCATTGTTTATACGGTTACAAAAAACAAACAAACAAAGCCTCCACATCGGCCCATAAAAATGAAAAATCACCACCGGCCCATCGGGCAAGTGCCCGGTGGCCAGTCCAGCTATGGTCGTGCCATCAGTAAACCCTTCACGTGCCAGCGGTGACACGTGTGCCCAGGGATGCCCTGATCTATGTTATTACAGATTGCTTTCTTGGAACTCACATACAGTTCTTGGTATTTGGGATTGTGTGCTTGGAATTAAGATAATGTTTGTAATATTAGAAATTGCTTTCTTGGAACTGAGATACAGTTATAATAATACTACTACTACTACTAATAATAATAATAATAATAATAATTATTATTATTATTATTATTATTATTATTATTATTATTATAACAATTAATTTTTTTTTAAACAGCTTTTATTTGTAAGCACCTTTCAGAACACTCAAGGACACTGTACACAGCAGAATACTCTGTGGTGGCTGTAGCTCGTAGAGCATGTCAGCCACTAACCAAAAAGGTGGTCGTTCAATCCCAGTCTGCATGCCAAATATTCCAGGGAAAGATTTGAACCCCATGTTACTAAGATACTAACTCTACAATTCATCCATCGGGGTCTGAATGTGTATGAATGATAGACAGAGCACTTAACAGCTTAGAAGAACTGCCTGTGTGAATTTTGTTTTCAATATTTACATGATGACAGCAACTTTTAAGGGAGCAGGAACAGTTCCCAGTGGTAAGCGAAGAGTAGACGATAGCAGATATGAGAGGAAGCAAAGAGGGTAGTCGGCCTTGACCAAAACTCTAGGGATGGGATCTAGCTGACAAGTAAAAGTTTTTAACTTACAGATGAGATTTGAAATATCAGCAACAAAGGGAAGTTGGAAAGCAGAAAAACAGTGTGATGGGAGTGGAATTGCAAAGGAAGAGCTACATGGAACATCAGAAACCAGGTCTTGGTGTATTTTGTGAAATTTCTCAATGAAATATAACATTGGAGAAAAACAGAAGGAAGATGAGTAAAGGTGAGCAGGTAAAAAATCTGGTAACGTGAAAGACTAGTTGAACAGGGAAAATAGTATCTTGGTTGAATCTTCATTTCAACAGATAATGGTGGAGTAATAAGCAGATTTTGTTTGATTAATACACTCCTTATAATACAAAACAGAATTATTACACATTTCCTTATGAATAGTAAGTTTTCTTATAGAGACATTCAAGCCTTTGACTTTTTGCTTTCAGAAGCCTTAGTTCAGCTATAAACCCGGGTGCTGACTGAGAGAATGATACAGATTCAGTTTTGAGTGGGGCAACAGAGTTTAGAATACTGTTGAGACTAGAGTTATAATAGGAATCCAAGTGCTCTTGGCTGAGCAGGTTATGAAAATGCAAATGACTAGAGAAAGCAAAAGAAACGTTCTCAGGATTGATTTTCTTAATATTCCGAAAAATAATTGTACGAGGGCTCTTGGTTATAGAAAAGGTAATTTTGCAATTGAAAGAAAGAAGCAAGTCATCAGAAATTAGCAGTTTATTAGCTTTGCAGTTGGAAGGAGTAAGTCCAGAGCAACAAACAAGGTCCAAGGTAGGTCAAACAGCATCCCACATTCTTGATTTTTAGTTCACACACACTTGTTGTAATGACTAACTACTCCTGACATGTTGGAGATGTTAGCTCTTTATACAGTAAAGTTAGAGTGGGATAAAAATAATATCAGGCTGATCCTGCCGCAATTTGTTCCCCCGGTTCAAATCACAAACAGCATCCCACAGTTGTTTATGTTTTTGAACCCATTTTGCACAGAGAGGCATTTTTTGAAAAATGTATTGATAGCAATGTTGAATATTATTACACGGGAAAAAAAAACAAAGACATGTAAAATAATTACACCTTGACGCCTCTGCCTTTCTAAATGGAGGGACAGCAACTGCGTGTGTATATGTAAGCATGTAAAACCTGAAGATAGTCAGATTAACAGTAACAGTATTTTGTCTCTATCTGCCATTCTGCAAATATACTAAATATTCAGGTTAAGAAACAGTCTGGATAATTCTTAGTATTGTTCATGGTTAAATGTACAGTACTCAGTACAACTTACATCCTTTGAAAGAAATAATTGAAGCATTAATTTTTGTTGTCTGCAAAACTGTAGAACTGAAAAAATGTAACAATAGAACTTCAGATCCCCAGTGTGTGAGGACAGAGAAGGATTGCTTTTATTTCAATTTCGAGAAATAAACTTTATATTTCAGTTTGTGATGATTCTGTTCTCATTATGATTACAGGAGCTGTCATCAGATTCAGACCTCAGCACCAACCAGTGACAGCAGACAGATCATCCAACATGTTCACAAGTTAACTGCAAAATTAATTAATGAAAACAGTACAAAGGTTCAAGGACCACTTGTGCTGTCAGTGAAAGCTGCAACTGTTGTGTTGTGTTGTGATAAAACACTGCAACTGACTGGCAATACACAACACAACACAAAAGCCAAGCCATCATGAGTAGTTTTTAAGTGTTTAGTTATCCATCAGTAAAACATGAAAAAAAAAGGCACTGAACTGAACTGCAAGTGTGCATGTCCAGGTCGGTCAAAAAGGATATAGGGTACATCAGTGAAGTAACAGTTTTTTGTTGATCTTAAGGAAAACTCGCTACTCCAGAGAAGTGGTTGTTCTGTTTCTCAGCCAAGATGACAGCAGTTCACACACAGAAAATATATTAATATATTATCATGCCGTTTACAACTACATGAATGTGATTTATTACTATTACTGAAGGTCTGCGGCTCCGAACCGTAGTAAAGGGACCTCTGGCTAATACGTCGTAGCCAAAAACTAGCTTCCCAGATAGCAAGGAGACATTGAACAGATGTTGATTTTCCATCTGAACCATCAGAATCGTCAGGATTGAAATGTCAACACAAAACCAATGTTGAAACAACATTGAAATACTGATGAAACCTGACACTGACATTGAAATAACATTGATTCACTGTTGTTCTGTCATCGTTGATTGTTGATCTATTTATAGTTGACAAGGTGACAACAATCACGTTGAAAAACCATCGATTTATGGTTGAGCGGGAAATTAAAGCTGCTACCACTTGGACTATTCCGCAGCACCCCTATCACATTGGTACATCCCTCCAGGTAACCATTGTCTTGTACAGTAGAGCGGGACATTAGATTTACTCTCAGCGGAATTGACCGGAGAAGGCATCAGTTCATGCACTGCACTGGCCTGCACCACGATTAATATAAGGTAAGAATGAATGAATTTTCTTCTATTCGTTATTTCCACGGTCGCATTTGAATAACAGTAAAAAAAAAAAAAAAACTTGTTAATGTACAGTTTCAGACAAAATGTGGGAGCCCGAAATTGTGTCTACTTTCGTCATACAATCCGGCAACTAATAAATTGCACTGCGAACAAAGTCTATCAACAAAGAAAACATTTTCGTTTCATACTTTTCCGTTATATTCTCTTACAAAACTAGCTTTAACGCTTCGAGGGTTCCTTTGTTCTTGCCGTCGCCTCGGCGCTTGACCCAGACTTTCACTCTGTAGTTGCTTTTTAGCATAGTACTACAAAAAATTGTAAATCTGTGATGATTGATAAACGTAAAGGTAACTGTATAAATGTGTTCAATGACTTTGTTACTTTTAATGATTGGTGAGCACCCGCTTCGATTCGCACTCAATTCAAACTTTATGCTGCACGCTCACCTAACTTGCGTTTGCACCTTTTGTCCACACGTAAACTGCGTTTAGCATTTACGTGTGGACGAGGAAGACGGAGAAAATGCAGCGTCAAAGGTGTGCGCCTATTTTTACGCCACACTGTGCGCCAAGTTTTTGTCTCGGTGCCATGAATTCCTTTTTTTTTTTTTTTTTTTTTTTTTTTTTTGTGTCCCGTTTGGATCTTTATCATCAGAATTGTTGTCTTAAGGCCAAGAAAGATGCCAAGCGGATTTATTTTACCAAGTGGATCATCATGGCCTTGCCATATTGGTCCATTTGATTGACCTTTATTATAATTATGAATTTATTTTATTTTCAGTTGCTACAAACGGGACAGACATGACTGGGGGATAGGACAGGGAGAGAGAATGAAAGAAAGAGAGGGAGAGAAAGAAAACCAAAGGGGAGAAGAGACGGTGAAAAGGGGAAGAAAGAAAGAAAAACAAACAAAAAAAAACAAGACACCTGGGTCACCTGTATGGAGAAAAACAACAGAAGAGAAAGCAAACAACAAAGAGCAACATAATAAAAAAAACGGCACCATCACAATAAACTAGCTAGCAGTAGATATCAGTAGATACTAAATAATAAACGATATTGTGCAGCACGCAAGATAGACAGCGTACAATGTGCTTTGAGGCAGCAGCCAAGAAAGCTGTAGTCCGCGTCTGTGAACACCCGTGTGTACACCTGTGTGCATACCTGTGTGGATCAGCATGCTTGCATTCCAAAGGTTTCTCCATGTAACGATCTGCTAGGGAGTGTGGGGAGCCACAGCCCCGTCCTCCAGGGTATGAAGCAGGTATGGAGGAGATCAAAACTCCAGACATCCAGAGGCCCCCAGAACACAAGAGACCAAGGAAGACCAACAGAGGGGCAGCCGCGCCACTGTCCCAGTAAGAGCTGAGGAGAGTCCCAGATGAGGGCTCACTCAGCCGCGGAGCAGAAGCCAGGGGGAGTTGCAGTGACGCGCCCGTGAGCTCCGCCGGCAGCCAGCTGTGCCTGAGTGACCGAGCCCCAGGCCGAGAGGCCGGGGCACCCACCTCCGAAGTGGCCCGAGCGAGCCCCAGGCTCCAGGCCCCGATAAGCGGCCGCCAAGGAGTGAGCCGGTGTGTACCCGGACGCCCACCCCCAGACACAAAGAACCACCAACGCACCGACACCTGAGGGAGTCCGCCACTGGCAGGGGAAGTGGTGGTGGGTGGAGATAAGCCTCCAAACCTTGGAGGGCCTGAGATGTCCCCAGAGAGGTGGCGTCTGATACCCAACCTGACATATAGACACAGACATACAGGCACACACAGACACAAACATCCATTCCCACCCTCATGCTCTCATATGCACTTACTCCACACTCAACCAACATGGAGACAGACATAAAGAGACGCTGTACACACGGTCACACTCCCCAAGCGTACTCTACGAACCGGGTCTAGGTACCCTTGCCCCTGGAGGGGGGAACTGCACCCAGACCCAGGTGGTGTTACCCTTTTCCCTGCGGTGGGGAGAGGCAGACCGCCCCGACTCCGCAGCAGCAGGGAGGCCCCACACTCCAGACCGCAGTTGGACGGCCAACTCCTCCTAGCCCCCCCCGCTCCAGCAGGCCGCAGAGAACGGGGGTGAGAGAAGACTCCAAACCATGGTGCCATGAATTCCTACAATGGCAGACTTAGACAAAATACTGTTAATTTTATTATCTTCAGTGTTTAAATGCTTACATATACGGGTTTGCTTGTAATTGTTGCCTATATACATTTTAAGCTATTATTTATTATTTAGTTCAATCAATAGATCAAGTTTTGTAGTGACTATGAAATATATTGTAATTATCTGTTTCCTGTTTATCCTAGACAGGGCAAAAAAGGACTCCAAATTTAAAAAAAAAAGATAAAAATGAAAGACTGGTGCATTGTGCAGTTCAGCACTGGTGGTACAGAAATAGTCCCTAGATCATGGATAAATGGGGAGAAATTGTCATGGCCTCCATATCCTCCGTGAGACACATTCAGGATCCACGACGCAGTAAAGAGGAGAGTTCATCCTGGTGCAACATGGCTCACCTATGCACCAGTCTGACTTCTAATAGGCCATGGTGGGTATCATCTGGATTGGTATTGTATAAATGTAACAATAACAAGTTTTTCGTGTCCTAATTTATGTCTGGCCATACATTGTGTTTGTACTTCCAGACACATTTCACGAAGCAGAACGCAGTCTTCAGAAATATCTAAGTGAGCACTGTGATATGTCTGACCTTCAGTCCGAAGCTGAAACTCAGACCAGTCATAAAAGAAAGCACAAGTAAAACTTTTTTTATTTCACAAACATATCTTTGATTGCTAAGAATTTATGATCTTGTCTTTTGTACATATCTGTGGTGCTTGCATACTGCAATATCACCACATAATATAGTCCAAAAAGTGGAAGCTTGTAAACTTTTTATAAATGCAAAGCCGTATACACTTGTGCACTTCAAAAATTCCTTGTATACTGTACCTTCTTGCACATCTCCGTTTCCTGTGTGTGTTGTTATAAATCAAACTGTAACTTTAGGAAAAAATATTCCAAAAGCACATTTGTAATTACTTATGACCCTTTTCAACTTTTTTTCTTTAGACCAAATCCCCTGTACACATATAGTGACTCAGAGGATGAGCAGCCCACAAAAAAATGGTTTCCCCAGGCCCCTCGAGTGAAAATACCAGGTAATGAAATACTGTCTAGTGTCTTTGTACATATCTGTGTGTGACACAAGAAAACTTTTGATAAGTTGTCTGTATTCTTAAATACTTAAAAAAATTATCTTTTTCTGTCAGACCTGACAAGAGCTGTTAACGAACTCTGTGAGGAGGTCAGAGCCATCCGCAATACCGGCTGCAATGAATTGGTAGATGCTGGGGTACTGCCTCTGGATTTGCCCTTGCACAACATTGAGGAGCTAAACAATGCAGAGCCAGCTCTTCAATCACAAGAGGCAAATAAGGCAATGGTAAGTATATAAAGGTTATGTACACTTTGTAACTATAAAGTGTAATAGATGTCAGATGTGATTTAAATACATAACAACGGCCTGTTGATTAAACACACAAGCACTTGCATACACATTTAAGACATGAGACACGCTAATTCCATCTCTTAAAATGTGTCTATAGGTGAGACGCTTTGCCTTGATTGGAGCCTGACGCAGCAGTTAGGGGCAAACTCTATGTCCGAGTTTGTCTTTGCACAAGCAGTGCAGAAATGGCTCCGATACGCCCCAGATCGTTTGGCTGGTGCAGGACGCACATCATGCAAAAAATTACAAACTTCTGTGAATCATATAAACGTAAATAGGAAACTGTCTTTTAATAAAGTATTTAGCAAACGAAACATGCCTATTGACCTTTTTTTGTTTATTTTTTTCTCTGTTACATCACATGCAATGCTTTCTTATTTTAGGATATTAATATTGACATGATACATTGTGAGACATTTGGTTTTTTTTTATAAAGGGTGTCCAATTTAAGGAATAAGTACAATTATGTGTTTAGGTGGTTGAAGTATTGATGGAAACATGCAGTAGTTTAGTATTGGTTAAAATACCTATAAAGAAAGGTAGATTTCCAGTCATGATTTAACTGTTGTTTTAATAAAAAGCAACTGTGCGAAAGAGGTGGAAAATCAACACCATAGCTTTACTTTGTTGTCTGGGTCAACTTTGCTAGCAAGAGACAGAGAGAGGCATTGAAAGGCTGCTCCAACAGAACTTATTGTTTCGGAGGAAAATACAAACACGGTGTACAGTCGAGTCTTAATGGCTTACTTACAACTGGGCTCGTCAGGCTCTCTTCTTGGCTGCAGTGGTTATTATTATATTTACATGCTTCCAGCTCACGTTTCTGCTCAATGACAGCTTGTACTTTTCCACTCTCCTTTTTCTCCCTCCTCGCGCTCACAGACACATAACGGGTATGGCAGTCCATTCTCCCTGCAGCAAGGACTACACTGCCCATGAGGCTACATTCTTTAGAGCTAAGTCTGTAACACTCTCCCTTTTAGCTTAGCACAACAACAACAAAAAGGCGCTCTCTCACCCTGGAAACACACAGTCGCAAAGAGAGAGTACGTCACCATGTAACCATGGCAACCGTAACGCTGCCGCCTGGAACAACAGAGCATAGCTGTCAAACAAAACCCAAACAATACTGACCCGCAACAATACAGTTACTCATATTTTGTATTTTAAATATGTAACGGCGGTACATGTACTCTGTTACTCCCCAACACTGTCTGTATGAATGACAAAGGGTTCAAACAACTTGACAAGGTTCTCCATCTTGGTCCAATCACTTGTGAGAAGTGTATCCATCCCCAGCTTCTCAAGTAGTTGGTTTAGTTCAGCTCTGGTTTGGTACTGTTCCAACAAGTGGTACAATCCCAGATCAGACTTTTGTCACACCTTTTAAACACTTCTTCATTTGTCACTGATGATTTTCTAACAACATGTACCAGATTTCTTGCTTTCGTTATGACTGAATCAGCAGTTGGGTGTTTCATGGCATCTTTCATTGTGAGATGGAGAGTGTGTGCTAGGCGCGGCATTCTGTGGAACTTGCTGCTTTCCCCATATTCTTGCAGCTCAATGTCTAAAAAAAACCCAAAAAACAGACAATTATAAAACGTGTAAACATTATAGACATAGAAGCAATAATCTAAAAATCTTGTTATATTTCCACTTGAGGTATGTATTTGATTTGATAAAAACAATTTCTCAATCTACGGACATTAGCTCTGTGCTGCAGGTCTCTTCTGCAAGCAGACCTGTTTTAATTCATTTTATTTCTTAATAGTGTGAGTCACATAGCTATGAGTGAAACGTAATCAATATTTAATACTGGACAAAAGATTAGTCAAGATTAGTCGGTTACCTTGAAACCAAGCACACCATTGTTTTTCTTGTGACCAAATTGTGCTCTGCCTAGATTGATTACAAGAAGGCCTATGACTCAATCAACAGCTGGATACTGGAATGCCTAGAATTGTACAAGATCAACAGGACCCTAAGAGCCTTCATCAGGAACTCAATGGGGATGTGGCGTACAACACTAGAGGCCAACTTCAAGCTCACAGCACAAGTCACCATTAAGTGCGGGATCTACCAATGAGATCCTCTATCCCCTCTGCTGTTCTGCATAGGCCTGAACCCCCTCAGTGAGATCATTAACAAGACTGGCTACGGATGCTGACTACGGAACAGAACAGTTGTCAGCCACCTCCTGTACATGGATGACATCAAGCTGTATGCCAAGAGTGGTGGAGGTCAGACAAAAACTGGTTCACCCGAAAGACAATACGCCAAAACACAGACTTAACAATGTGGTGTATGCTGTACAGTGCAGCGAGGAATGCCCAGACCTCTACATTGGAGAGACCAAACAGCCACTTCACAAGTGCATGGCGCAACACAGAAGAGCCACCTCCACAGGACAAGACTCAGCAGTCCATCTGCATCTTAAGGATAAAGGACACTCTTTCGAGGATGCCAATGTTCACATTTTGGACAGAGAGGACAGATGGTTTGAAAGAGGAGTGAAAGAAGCCATCTATGTCCACTGTGAGCGACCATCTTTGAACAGAGGCGGGGGTTTACGACACCAACTCTCTGCCATCTATAATCCAGTTTTGAGATCCCTTCCCAGACGCCTTAACGCCCACTCACATCCTGGGTCATCTGATCTCAGGAATTCGCATGATAAGGTGGGGCCAGGTTTCACTATGAACTCACCCGAAACTCTGGCTGATTGGGACCCACACCCAGTTTCACACCTTGGCTCAGGCGATTAGAGGATCATCAGGGGGTCCTTTTGTCCCTCTGTGGGGGGTCACTCCCACTGGGTTTATATCTGGGACTCTCCACCATTTGACCTTAGAACTGAAGAAGCTTCTCGGATGAGAGGTGAAACGTCTTCAAGCAACTTAAAGAAGTCCAGACGCTTTTCTTTGCAAGCTTCTTTGTCAAAATGGGAGATATCCTCAAGGGTGGTGGAGAATGACCAAGCTAAGATCCTTTGGGACTTCCAGATACAGACGGACAAAATGGGGGTGGCTAACCAACCAGACATAGTGGTGGTAGACAAACGAAGCAGATGGCCGTAGTGATACACGTAGCAGTTCCAAATGACAGCAACATCAGGAAGAAGGAACATGAGAAGCTGGAGAAATACCAAGGGCTCAGAGAAGAGCTCGAGAAGATGTGGAGGGTGAAGGTGACAGTGGTCCCAGTGGTAATCGGAACACTAGGTGCGGTGACTCCCAAGCTAGGCGAGTGGCTCCAGCAGATCCCAGGAACAACAGCGGACATCTCTGTCCAGAAGAGCGCAGTCCTGGGAACAGCTAAGATACTGTGCATGACCCTCAAGCTCCCAGGTCTGTGGAACACTCACCAAGTGTTCCACATTCCTCACACTCAATGTCTGACTCCTCCGACTCAGACTATATCCACAGTTTTGTCTTGGCCCTTTCCAGCAGCTCTTTGCTCATCCTGAGAACCGTTGGTATCAATCAGTTTACATGCGATTCTGAAGAAGCCGTACAGCCTTGACGATGTTGGCCCCATTATTGATTACAACGAGCAGCACCTTCTCTTTCCCTACAGCCCACTCTTCTAATGTCTGATCAGTGCAGTGGGCGATGGCTTCCCTGGTATGTGGGTGCTCCATTCGTTGCACGTTAAGCAAAGCATCATGGACCTGGCCCAGGTGGGTGGTAAAAACAAGTGGAAACACCCATGAAAGATCCTGTTAATCCCCTTTTGCTCCAGCCATCTACACACAGAGTTAGCTTCCTCGCTTCTTTTATTAGTTCTTTCAGTTTCTGCTTTGCTATATCCATCTCGGCCCCAATCAGACTATTAGCTCACACAGTTGTGTAGATATCCCAATCTCAATAAACATATTCACCAACGCTTCCTCTCGCTTGTGATGTTGCTGCGAATAGAATAGAATAGAATAGAATAGAATAGAATTCAACTTTATTGTCATTGCACATGCACAGGTACAGGGCAACGAAATGCAGTTTGCATCCATCCAGAAGTGCTTTAGTGATATAGATATATTACAATATATATTAGCAATAATATAGATATGTGAGTATATTACAGAAATGGGTCTATTATGGTATGTTATAATGTACACGGTATGAAGTATGTTGTGAATATTCTATAACTATAAGTATGTACAGGCTGAATGGACCAACCTTGGGCTTGGGCGTGCACACTTACCTTCTCAAGATAAGCTAGTTTAGCCTTCTTTTGTGAACTTTTCAAGTGCACTTTAAGGTTTGTGGGATTTTTTGCCCTTTAGAAATGTCCCACAAATTTTTATCTCTTTCCACTAAAAGACACTTGCTTTTATCCAAAACACAGTCATATTCAGAGAAATCCCAAATTCGACTCTAGCGCTTTCTCTTGACTTTTGCTGACAAGATGCTACGCGTGGACGGAGCGGCAACACAGACGACTCGACCGAGGTACTTGCCACCTGCTGGCATAATGAGACAAAGCAAGAAAAAAAATGGAAACTACAGTTCATTTTCCCCCTAGACCAGGCGTAGGAAACGTTAGTCCTCGAGAGCCGGTGTTCTGCAGGTTTTAGATCTCACCCTGGGTTGCCACACCTGAATCAAATGATTAGTTCATTACCAGGCCTCTGGAGAACTTCAAAACATATTGAGGAGCTAATTTAGCCATTTAAATCAGCTGTGTTAGGTCAAGGACACATCTAAAACCTGTAGGACACTGGCTCTCGAGGCCTGGAGTTCCCTACCCCTGCCCTAGACTAATGTATGACACACACACACGTGAACAAAAACTGAACACATTTTCTCTATAAATTCAGTTAATTTTAGTTAGTTTTGTGAACGGTCATTTCAGTTTTAGTTAGTTGTCCAGTCTTGTTTTTATTTCTATTTCTGTTAACATTTTTTTTATTTTATTTCTAGTTTTCATTATTTCGTTAGTTTTCATTAAGGATAATAACCTTGCTTCTTGTTGACATTATGCTAAACGCTAGAGATGTTCTTGGAACCTTGATAATGTAATTGAAAATTTATTTTGTTATGTATTGATCACTTTAGTATTAGTAAACTTCAGTTAGTCACTTAGTCTTACTCATTTATATGTCTGTAGAATAAATGTGTCTTTATGCTCTATCACACACAGATACACAACACAGTTGAGGCATTGTAAGTTCATGTGAGATGTAAAACAGATATCGGGGCTCCTCCTTATCAGGGAGCAAGTAGGTAGTAAGTATGTTGCTGAATACTTTTGTCTGTGTGTTTGTATAAAAGACATCAAGGCCGTGTTTCTCTGGTTTCTCCTTATTGCAATATGTTATTAAATGCACATCAAAAGATGCTCATCAGGTGTTTGCAATTAATTTTAAAATTTTTCACAATGACACAGCTATTGGTATTTGAGATTTAGATCTTGGAACTGAGATATAACTCTTGGTATTAAAGAGTTTATTAGTGGATTTTAGATGCAAATGTTGGATTTTGGGATTGTGTACTTGAAAAAAAGAAAAAAGTTTTGTTATGATCGAGTGTGTTATTGGAATCTGGGTTTAGATTTTGGCTTCGTTAAAGCATTTTCATTGCTCCACTCAAAACCAGTTGTCTAAAATCTAAAACCCAGCTTTGGTATAATAATGCTACCAGAGAACTCAGATGTGTAGAAAAGCTGAGCGAAAATGGAAAAAAAGACAGACTTCAGGTATGGTTTGATGTACTTAGAGAATCTTTGATAAATTATGAGAAAGCTTTAAGAGCAGCAAAAAGTATTTCTATAAGATTGTGTCTAATAACTGTCACAAACCTCATATCAGCATGATTAAGTCTGTTATTAATCCACCTACTGCAGCTCCCCATGCAGCATTGAAAGCAACGTGAAAACTTACTGAAATTCTTCATTAATAGGATTGCGGATATCAGGTCATCTGTTCATACGGCAGCTTCAATTGCATTTGATCATTTTAAGCCCTTTTCCTTTTCATTACTGAGTGAAGAAGTCAGCAATTTGAAACCCACAAGATGTACGCTGGATATTGTTCCATCCTGTTTAAAGAAAGTCGTTGGATGATGTTTTTGACACTGTGGGTATGTGTTTGCTTTGTATTGTCAATAGCAGTATTCAGTCTGTGTGTGTCCCTGCTGACTTCAAACATTCTGTGGTGGAACCTATTCTTAAAAAAACATAACCTGGATCCAGCAGTTTTATCCAACTACAGACCAATTTCTAAACTGCCTTTTCTTTCTAAAGTCCTGGAGAAAGTTGTCCCCCGTCAGCTCCAGACCTTTGTATGGCATTGGTGAAGTATTTCAGTCTAGTTTTAAAATGCACCAGAGCACTGAAACTGCTATTTTAAAAGTTTCTAATGACCTTTTAACTTTTACTGACTTGAGAGATTTTGCGATTTTAATATTATTAGACCTCAGTGCTGCCTTTGATGATCGTAGATCAGGGGTGTCAAACTCAATTTCACAGCGTGCAAAAACTCAAGGCACACTTAAGGTCGCAGGCCAAACAAGATAAAAATTTACTGACTGGCTGGCTGGGTCCTCCAGAACCTCCAGCAGACGAGACTTGAGGCTGGCTGGGTTCTCCGGAACCCCCAGCAGACGAGACTTGAGGCTGGCGGGGCTCCTCCGGCCCTCCAGTGGAACCAGTCTCTGAAGCAGCAGGTACGAAGACCTCTGCCAGTGTGGACACTGGCTGGGACTGAGCAGCACAGTGGCTAGACTCAGGCAGCAACAGTGGGATACAGTCCTCAGAGGGCTGAAAGTGTTCTCTAATACACTCAGCAGAGGACTGAGGCGGACGGGTGAACTCACTTGAACTCTCAGGGGGTGCTGAGAACCGAGATTGTTCTGGTGAGTTATCTGGTGAGGCTGCTGGTGCTGGCGTCTTGACCTCTAGGGGTCCAGAGTTGGCTGGTGACTGACACCCAGCCTCTGGGGAGGCCCTAGAGGGAGCAACTGTCTCTGAGACGGCCAGCATAACTGAACCAGCAAAAGCTTGTGTGGAGTGTGTTCCCTGCTTGTGATGAGGCTGTGAGAATAATGGCTGGGTAAATGAGTGGACAGGCTGCTGAACTGGTGGCAACTGAGCTACAGGTGGCGAAGTAGTAACAGGTGGTGAAGTGGCTGACTGAACCGAGGGCAGCTGGGCTGCTGGCTGAACTGATGACTGTACTGCAGACCCAACGTTAAACTGTGGTGAAAGTGTGGATGGGAGAACATTATCAGGAAAAACACGGAGCGTGGGCATAGGTGAAACAGTCTTTGACGCGGTGGCCGTGGGTGAGACAGAAAAACCATTGTTATCCTCAGAAGATACACAAAAAATTGTCCCAGAAACAACAGTCACAGGAGCAACAGAGTCAACAAAAGTGTCCCTTTCACTCATCACAGCCGGCTGCTCTGACATTCTGAACTCCGGCTGTGGGGCGCCGCGCCGACGGCGCAAACGTCGCTTCCTCCGTGGAGACGGCTCCGATGGGCCGGGTAACTCCCCATCCGGCGGTACGGGCGGCACGTCCTCCGATGAAGCGAGCGGGCAAGCAGTAGCGGCGGGGGGGTGGAGGTGTAGTTCAGTGGAGGATGAAGTGTTGCACGAGCGGGTGCAGTGAGTCCAATAGCCAGGGATATTCAAAGATAAGCTGTTGTAGCCTGACTTCCAGAACATGGAGAGACGCTTCTCCCTCATGCTTGAGCCACAGGTTGATTATTTGTGACACAGAGTCTGTAATGAGCTGTCGAAGCTCTGTGGGTGGGGTGACTGCCGCTAGATCCATATCTGGCTGGTCCGTACTGTCACGGCGAGTGAGGTGAGCCGTGTGGAGGAGGAAATGAAGGATCCAAGTGCAGGCAGTCGTGAGGGTGTGAAGGTGGTTTATTAAACACAAAAAGAAAGGCAAACGGCAACAAGGAAAACTAAACTATACTGGGAAACAACTAAAACTACGAGACACAAACCTGAATGAGAACGAGCGGAAACACTAGGCGGATGACAGCAGGGAAACAGGCGGATGACGCAGGGTGGAATACACAGACGGACCAGCAACTACAATGACGGAAGACATGACTTAAATACACCGAGAATCACAGGGGAATTACACACAGGTGGTGGACGCAGCTGGGAGTGATCAACAAGACGAGACAAAGGTAAAACTGAACACACTCACATGAGACGCAGACCTTCACAATAAAACAGGAACAAGAAACCATCACACAAAGGCGCAGACTCGACATAGAGAGACAGACAGAAAATGACACATGGAACTGGACAAATACTAAGCCGACACAACTGAAGAGCGCATCCTAAACATAAACAGAAACATGAAACTCAAATAATAAACATCATAATCATCATCATCATAAACATTACCATAACACGACAAGAGAACAAGAACACAATCCCTGATGCAAACTTAAATCAAAACACAATAAACTCAAAATACTGGGTCCAACGGACCCAGAACCGTGACAGACACACTAAAACACACACTAAGACCCACTGTTTTTTAAACATAAAAATTAATAATTTAGTGAACTCAGTGCGCAGTTCGCTCAGTTTATCAGCAAAGTGTGCCGACTTGGTTCAAAAAGTAAGGCACTGGTGCATTTGTGACAGCTTCACTTGAAATGCCTTCATCGCGTCATACATGCCATGTCCATGAACTGACAGGTTTCCTTGCTGAGCTCAAAAACTGTTGAGAACTTTTCCCCAACTCAGCCAATGAACCTCTATATGATAAGGCAAACTGCAAACTGAATCTATTTTCCACATAAAAGACTGAAATTGACAGTGATTTAAACTTTTAGCTCAGATAAAATTTATGGTTTGCGTCACAGTGATGATTACATTCTCCATTTTCAAGACTTTACCACACAGCGTTTCCTGGTTCATGATGCAGTATTCTGTTAAGCAGTACAGTTTTCCTCCTGCATCTTTACTCACATCCTGCTGACTACTCCACTTTTTTCACCTCATAACACCGGCACTCCATCTATTAGAAGTCCAAAACGTTTGTCCCAGGGCATGTCGATTACACTTTGACAGACATTTTTAAAACTTTTCCTGTTGTTGTCCAGTGCATCGATTTAATGTCCTTGTCCTGCAAATTGTAGTCCACTCCACAGATGATGGCCAGCTGTGCAATGTCCATCATGTCTGTACATTCATCCACAGCAAGAGAGTGTGCAATAATGTCTTTGCTTCTTTGACACAACTGTGTTCTTAAATCAGTGACCTTCTCACAAACCCGATCAGCAATCGTATTTCTGCTCAGGCTCACATTTGCCAAATTTGCCATTTGCCAAAAGCTGCATTTTGTCTGGACACAAGACATCGCACACCTTCATCATTCAGCTCCTCAGAGTGAAAAATGGGCTGATTTGGCTTTCTCCTCTGCCAAAATAAAATTTGCTTTCACAACAGCTTTACTTTGTGATTTTGCTGTGATGAAAAACATCTTCTGAAATGTAGCCTAGCCGGCAAGGAGGCTGCAGCGCTACATTATGGGATCTGTAGTTAGTTTGTTATTAGCGCCTCATATCGCCGGGCCATGTGAAAGAATAATAATAAATCTATATAAAATGATTTCGTGGGCCAGATTTAAAAGTACTTTGGAGCGCCGGAAGCAGTGGAAGAGAAGGAAATATATGAAATTGTCAGTGGACATAAAAACAAAACGAGAATGAGTTGGGCAGAATGAGTTTGTACTACTTTTATTTCTCTTATTTCTTACTCAAACCTTCTAATTTTATAATTCTTTTTCTTAACTGTTATCATGTCTTCTTATGTTTTTATTCATTTTGATTATCTTAATTGTACAGCACCTTGGTCAATTGTTTTTGTTTTAAGATAAGATAACTGAACTCTTTATGCCTACCAAGCCTTAACGAGGAACAAAATAAAATGATGATAGCGGAGGTGATGGAAGCTGAACTTATGAATGCCATCAATAGGTTGAAATCAAATAAGTCACCAGGCTCCGATGGTTACACCGGAGTGGTATCGGGAATTCAAACAGGACTTGATCCCTACACAACTCACTACTTTTAACTGGGTGTTAAAAACAGCGCAAATTCCACCGAGTTGGAAGGAGGCTATTATCTTGGCTATTCCGAAAGAAGGGAAAGACAAAATGGAGTGTGGCTCATATAGACCTATTTCTGTCCTTAACATAGATTATAGACTGTTTACTTCGCTAATGGCCAGGAGAATGGAAGAATTTTTACCTGACTTGATTAGCAATGATCAAACGGGGTTTATAAGACGACGACAGACCC
The DNA here is from genome assembly GCF_900408965.1 of Simochromis diagramma. Classification (NCBI taxonomy): domain Eukaryota; kingdom Metazoa; phylum Chordata; class Actinopteri; order Cichliformes; family Cichlidae; genus Simochromis; species Simochromis diagramma. Next base: position 8,519 of record NW_024387459.1, on the reverse strand, counting down.
AGGATAATATACGTAGAACTCTTCATGTAATACATCAGATACAGACATCTAAGAGTACAGCCATGCTTATGAGTATTGATGCAGAAAAAGCCTTCGACTCTGTAAATTGGGACTTTCTATACAAAGTCTTGGATAAATTCGGTTTACATAAGGGAATTGTTGATACGGTGAGGGCATTATATACTAACCCCACCGCAAGAATTAAAGTTAATGGTTCTCTCTCAAATAGCTTTGAAACCACCAACCTAGCTAATTGCTCACTCCCGACTGGGCTTTTTTTTTTCCTTTCTTTGGGCTTTTTTGTGTTTTTTTTTTCTTTTTCGTTTTGTTTTGTTTTTCCCTTGTAAATTGTGTCAATTAATGCCTGTAATCACCTTCGTGAAGTAATATTGTAGAAATAAAGAATATAAAAAATTTTAAAAAAGATAAGATAAGATAAGACTTTATTGATCCCACAACGGGGAAAGTTTTGCGTCACCTCAGCTCAGGTACAGCTATATGAAGGAAATACAAAAATACAAATAAGTACAATCAATGAAAAAAGTAAGATAATACACTATATACAATGGTAGCATACACAGTATGTGATTATGGATATAGTTGGAAATATGGAAGACATAAACTATATAGCTTGGAAGGTCATGGAAGGTCCATTATGCATGAAGTGGTGACCATGGATGTTCACAGTATCCAGTGACTTATGACATCATGATTGAGGAGTTATAGAGTCTAACTGCTGTTGGGATGAATGATCTGCGAAAGCGCTCCTTCCTGCAGCGAGGGTGTTTCAGTATCTGACTAAAGGAGCTGCTCAGCCCACTCACATACTCATGCAGTGGGTGATGTGGGTTGTTCATGATGGATGTCGGCTTTACTAACATCCTCCCCTCACCAACCACCTCCACAGACTCCAGGGGACATCCCAGCACGGAGCTAGACCTCCGCACCAGTTTGTCAATCCTGCTCCTGTCCCTGTCCGTGCATCCACTCCCCCAGCAGGCCACTGCATAGAAAAGGGCAGATGCTACCACAGTGTCATAGAATGTCCTTAACAGAGTCCTGCAGACTCCGAAGGACCTCAGTCTCCTCAGCAGGTGGAGTCTACTCTGGCCCTTCTTATACAGGACGTCTGTATTTGTAGTCCAGTCCAGTTTATTGTTGAGGTGAACACCCAGGTACTTATAAGAGTCCACTATAAATGTGCTATATGAATAAACTTTGACTTTGTTGATCTTTTGAATTATAGTTATACTTCACTAATTAGCTGGGGATTCTGAGCCCCTCCCAGAGAAAGAATTTGGAAGGATTCCAAATTTCCCAACCTTTCCCTAATCGTGCTGGTGGTCATTTTTTGCAATGATTTTAGGTTGGAATTCAGATTCCAACCTAAACTTCCATATTCCCACCAATGAACAAAATTGGAAGGGAACACTTTCTGTGGAATTCTTCCAAATTCAATGATAAAGTCAATGGTAGATATTCCAAAAACACGATATAATCCCTGTCCAACCTAAACTTCCATATTCCCACCAATGAACTAAATTGGAAGGGAACACTTTCTGTGGAATTCTTCCAAATTCAATGATAAAGTCAATGGTAGATATTCCAAAAACACGATATAATCCCTTTCCTTAACCAGGACTTTAATGATGTTAAATAGCGTGTTTCTAAGCGATTTGAAGAAAAAGAGCGAACATGTGTAGGTTCAGTCCAGACGGTTCTCATATTTCCTCTTTTTCCGAGGTTGTCATTTAGGAACGTGGTGGGTAGCCGAAAACGTAATATGGTGACGATTTGTCACCTAGCGTAAAATGTTACGCTTTGGGAGTGAGAACGGGTTGACCATGCAGTAATGCAGCTGGTCAGGCTGCTCTCCACAGTGCAGCTGTGCAGACAAAGAGACTCAAACTCTTAGCTTATTCCAGGATGCCCTGTACCCCACAGTTAAGCCACAGTGAACTAACCCTCTTCGCCGAGAGGTCAATGTCGCGCATCCACGACAAGGAGGGAGCGTAACCTCCGGGCTCTGCGCTTCCTAGCAGACTCTAACTGCCGTCCTATAATAATTTATAACACTTTAATACAACAGTTATCCCCCAAAACAAGGGTATAACTGAGGGAAGTGCAACCTAGTGGTCAATGGAGACTCCAACTCACAAAATGACCACTCAGGTCCACTCTTATGACCAATTTGGACTCTAACCAACAAAATGACCAATTCCCTACCAAACTACTTGAGACTCTAACTCAATTTCTTTGGGATTTCAACCCGGTATTTAAACTTTTCTTAGCAGACTCTAACTGCTTTAGCAGACTCTAACTGCTTCAACTCATGAGATTTTTTCATCAAAATCAAAATCAAAACAGACATCCACCAGTAATTTCAGTGAGTAGACTTAAATTTTATCATGTCCAATTTGGCACACTTTGGAAATAATTCAACAGGTAGTGCCTTGCCTTTGGATAAGCCGGCTTATGCCCACTCACTTCGACCACTGGCACTCATGTCTGCCCGTCCGACCACCTCAGACCACCGAATTTCTCCGTCTACACCTCCAATTCTCTCCCTCCTCAACCACCGGACGAAGCCCCCAAATGTTAAGGTTCACATAATTGAGGAAGGAGAGTACAAACAACCAGGTCCAGAAGATCTTGGTCAAACAATTGATTTTAATGAATACACGCGTGGGAAGACCAGTCTGTACGCAGACAGGAATTAATCTTCGACTTAATCAAAGCATACACAGATTTTTATAGCATCAGGGTTTGAATTAACGACGCCCCTTCATACGTCACAGACAGAATACATACATACGTCAAATCAAAACCACAATGACTTTTAACACAGTTTAAAAGAACGTTGTCTTCGTCTCGTCTGGAACACGAGCCCCACATCCTGCCAGACGCTGTTCCTCATTTTCAGAGACAACAACAAGAAACAGTTCCTCTTTTACAGAGACAACTTCGCAGTTACAACCAGACATGACTAACCCCTCACCTATAAATAAGTCTAACTAATGTATGTGTGTGTGTGTTGACCTCACATGCCCTCTCATCTCACCCGTTGCACTTCTGACCTTTTACCAGACCAGAGGCTCATCCTTATGTGTAATAACCTAACTGAAACTACATGTACTATGTTGAATAAATGTTTTAATCAAGAACCTCTACTAAGAGCTTAGTAAAAGAATATAAAAGTATAACAGACAATTTGAATAACCTAGTAATTCAAATAGCCTCGTCTAACTTGCTCAGAATAACTTAGACTCTGCTTTCACTTCTGCAAACTCTCTGCAACTTCCTGTCAGCCTGCAACTTATTCTTTCTAAAACACACACACTGTTTAAACCTCTGAATACAATATCAATGCTGCAGATTCTATTATTAATGCAATGGTAATGATGATGATTATTTAACAATAGCAGTAAAATAATTTCCCTGCTCCACAAACCTGCTGAGGATCTTGGCCAACACACCAAATTTCCTCAGCCTCCTCAGGAAATACAGCAGCTTCTGAGCCTTCTTGACCAGCTGTGTGGTAAATGGTAAATTGCCTGTATTTGTATAGCACTTTTACTAGTCCCCTAGGGACCCCAAAGCACTTTACACACCCAGTCATCCACCCATTCATACACTGGTGAAGGCAGCTACAGTTGTAGCCACAGCTGCCCTGGGGCAGACTGACAGAAGCAAGGCTGTCATATCGCGGCATCGGCCCCTCTGGCCATCACCAGTAGGCGGTAGGTGAAGTGTCTTGCCCAAGGACACAACGACCGAGACTGTCCGAGCCGGGGCTCGAACCGGCAACCTTCCGATTACAAGGCGAACTCCCAACTCTTGAGCCACGATCGCCCATGTGGTGTTCAGTGTCCAGGTTTTCAGTTTTTATTTGTCACATGCAAGTTAGCACAGGGTCAACATCGCAATGAAATGTATTTGACAAGCAAAAGACAGTCACTCAGCAGAATGGTACAGTAGAAGAAAAAAATAAAATAAATAGAAAAATAGTAAAGAGCAAAATATTAATAAGATGTAGTAAAAGAAAAAAAGAGAGATTTCTAGTTAACTGATTAAATATATATATATGTATATATAAATATATGTACACACTAGTGATTAAATAAAGAAAGTCTTAAATAGGAATGTGCCGGGGGGGGATGGGATATTGCACAGGAATGAGCAGCAGTACATCAGGTGAGGTCCTCACTGATGTGGGCGCCCAGGTACTGCTGCTCACCCTCTCCACTTCACGCTCCCGGGTAAACAGCGGCTGGTGAGGCCTCTTCTTCTTCCTCGTGTCCACTATCATCTCCTTTGTCTTATCATTTTTTTTGGATGAGGTTGTTGTCCTCACACCGTGACACCAGACCAGCCTCCTCTCTCCTATAAGCCACGTCGTCCTCTCCAGTGATGCGACCGATCACTGCAGTGTCATCCGTGAACTTCAAAATGATGTTGTCTTTGTTGGAGGCGACACAGTCATGGGTGACCAGGGTGTAGAGGATGGGGCTGAGGACACAACCCTGTGGGACGCCAGTGTTTGTCTGCCAGTCAAAAAGCCCTGTAGCCAGTCACAGAGGGTGGAGGGTGCAGGCCGAGTGTTGCCAGTCACAGAGGGTGGAGGCCGAGTGTAGCCAGTCACAGAGGGTGGAGGGTGCAGGCCGAGTGTTGCCAGTCACAGAGGGAGGAGGGTGCAGGCCGAGTGTTGCCAGCTTGTGAGTGAGTTTGTGGGATCACAGAATTGAAAGCGGAGCTGTAATCAACCAAAAGTACCCTGATGTATGAGTCTTTGTTTTCCAGGTGGGAGAGGTAGTAGTGAAGGGCAGCAGTGATGGTGTCTGATGTGGACCCACCTTGTCCATGCTCCCTGCCGCTTAAGGCCTACAGCTCTACTTACTCGCTCCTCCTCCACACCTGCTTGGACCTCTTCCTGGAGTAGCTGGTGTCTCTCCTTTCCCTGTGCCCTGCTGACCTGGGCCTTTGGGAAGTACCCCAAGCCTGCTCCCCCTGTTGCTAAGACCCTCACCAGTGTTTTCTGCCTTAGGTGTGACTCTGCCACCTCAACTGCCTTCTCAGCCTTCCACTTTCTTCCTGTCCTTACCTCAATACCTGCTGATGCCACCTTGCAGTCTTTAGAATCTCTTTACTGTAGGTGTGCGAGCCACCTTGAACTCTTCTGTGAGGCCACTGAAGGGTAACTGCAAGCTGTTGCTTGCGCCATACAATGCAGCGCTGGTGAGACTGCGGGGAAGTCCCAGCCACTTATGAAGAAAGCCACTGATCTTCCTTTCAAGGGATTCCACAGTAGTTATTGGAACTGTATAGACAAGCAAGGGCCACAGGATTCGGGGCAGGATGGAATGCTGGTAGATCCAGGCTTTAAATCTTCCAGGCAGGCCGGACTTATCCACCTTAATGAGCCACGCTCCCAGCTCCTCATTTGCCTTCTGAATGGCAGTAGAGTCTTTCAGGCTGGAGTCAAAGAGTTTCCCCAAGCTCTTGACTGGTTGTTCCGTTATGGATGGAATATCACCTTGCCCTTTTTCAGTACCATCGATCTTGACTTGGAAGGTTTAAAACTCATCCTTGCCCATGAGATGAGTCTCTCAAGACCTTGCAAGATCCACCTACACCCTGGGACTGATGATGTTGTAATGGTGAGGTCATCCATATAGGCTCTGATAGGGGGCTGACGAACACCTGACCTTGTTAGCGGCCCTCTGCACTCCACCTCCGCAGCCTTTACCACCATGTTCATTGCAAGGGCAAAGAGCGTAACTGAGATGGTACAGCCTGTTATTATACTGCCCCAGAAGTGACCCTAAGCCTGAAATTGGCATAATAGTCCAGGATCACGCCCTTGATCTTGCTGGGGATCTTGTAATCATGGTGGAGGTGTAAAGCATGCTCAACCAGTTTGTGTGGGATCGACCCATGCGCATTAGTCAGGTCCAGCCACAATACAGCTAGGTCACCTCTGTTCTCATGGGCTTCTCTTATAAGGTGTGTAACTACACCAGTGTGCTCTAGGCAACCAGGAGCTCCTGGGATCCCCCCCTTCTGAACTGATGGATCAATGTAATTATTTCTAAGGAGAAACTCGGTCAATCTCCGGGAGACAATGCTAAAAAACACCTTCCCCTCCACGCTCAATAGCGAAATGCTCTGAAACTGGTTTATGTTTTTTGAGTCCTTCTCTTTAGGAATCCAGACTCCCTCTGCATACCTCCACTGATCAGCAACTCTCCCTCTCCGCCATATCACCTTTAAGATCTTCCACAGGTGGCGAAGCAGCTCTGGGCAGCACTTATAAACAAGGTAGGGTACGCCACTGGGACCTGGGGAGGATGCTGATCGGGCTGCCTTGAAGACCTCACACACCTCCTTCAAACTTGGCTCCGTCAACTTGAACTCTACTGATGGTGGGGCAGGGTTGATGAGAGCTTCGTTTGGTCCCAAGTCTTGTTCTCTCAGTGGGTCACTCAAGGTCTCATGAAGGAAGTTATTCACCTCCTCTGCTGAGCACTCCAACTGGCCGCTTCACTTAACCCCAAGCAATTGTTTGGAAAAGCAAAAGGGATCAGCAATAAAAGCTGCACGTTTCCTGGCTCTCTCTCTTCCCCGCGTCCTGTGCCATTCTGCTCTACGGAGGGTAATCAGCTTCTTCCGCAAGATGTTATGCAGTTCCTCTAAAGCTTGCTTCTCCTCCGCATCAGCGTTCTCGAACTGCTTCTTAAGGCTCCTAAGCTCCTGGCGCTGTCGATGAATCTTCATGGCCCTGCGGTTCATGGTGTAAGGGGTCTTGTTGTTACACTTCTCAGTCAGGCCGAACCTTTCTGAGGCGTAGCTGACTATGATGGTGGTCATTGTTTTAAGCCTGTTGTCAGCATCTCTTTTGGCTACAGCTTGTATGATGTTGGAGACATCCTCATCAAACTTCTGCCACTCGCTCCGGCTGCTGGCTGGGGGCCACTTAATCTGCTGTTGTGGAACTACACTGCTTGGATTGGAAGAGTCCGGTGCGTGGAGGGACTGGGCTCTGTGGGGTGCCTCCTGGCCGGGCTCCTCCTGCATCTCACCAGGTTAAGGGCCTGTGCGTTGCACCTCACTCTCCCGCTCCAAACATTTCATTCTGGCCTGATGGACCTTTAGGCCACGCTGGTTCTTACACAGCTTCCTGCAGATACATGTCTTACTCGTAGTCCTTTCCATTGCGTTGGTCGTTAACCTTGAGTCCGTCTGATTGGAGACCTCCTCCTCCCCCCCTCTCGGGATCTCCTGGGGGTATCTTTCCATTGGCACAAAGTGCTTGTGCACAGATGTTTTCAGTCCTTCACTAAGAGATTTTGCAGTCGAGCTTCCCAGTGTGTGATTAGGGGGACATCTCTCCATCCATGCTTTGAATGTATTTTCCAACAGACCATTTAAATAATACATCTCTGTGTCATGTTCCTGTTCCACACAGGTGCATACTTTGGAAATCTCTGTGGCCATGTAGTGGTGATGTTGCTACCCAGTGTGGTTATGGGGTTTAAATAGAGCGGCTATTGGACGAATTTCACCAGTGTCACCAATTTTCTAAAGAAATATATTTCAGAAGGTGCTGTTGACATGAAAATCTCACCAGATGTGGCAACAACCCATCAAATCCACACATGCAAGGTCAATGGAAGAAGAAATGACATCAAAGTTTATATTAAATAAACTGAAAGTAACAAACCCAAAGCAACAAATGAGTTTTGCATCAATCATCGGTTTTTAATTGGAGATCTACGTAAGAATGCTAATCACAAACTGCTAATGAACTTCTACCATGGAGAGCCTTTGGCTGCACACTGTGGTTCAGCTGCTGTGGAGGACAAGAGGAAACTGCAGCGGGTGGTGAGGGCAGCAGAGCGGCCCTGGGCCCCACACTAACCTCCCTCAGAGACATTTATATACTGGCAATGTCGTCCTCAAGGACCCCTGGACACTCACTCCAGCCCCCACCCCTTCCCTCTGGTAGGTGCTACAGGTCGATCAGGTCAATGACAAACAGACTCAATAAAAGGTTTTACCCACATGAACTTACAATGCCCCACTGTGTGTGTGTAGAACAAAGATGTGAAGCAGCATGAGACTCACATGTGATGCTGTGACAAAGTGATCATGAAATAAAGAAATGTCCCATCACAGATGTTTTGCTGACAGCTGTGTTCAGCTCACAGAATAAAGAGTTTGAGTCCCTCACTGACTCAAACTCCTTCAGTGACACTTGCAGCCTTGCAGATTAGTTTGCTGATCCTGATGCATCTCTGGAGCTGATGCTGTCCCCCAGCAGACAACAACAACATAGATGCACTCACTATAGTCCACTTTACCCTCTAATCACATCTCTGACATCTGCAGGTTGCTCCAGTAGAGACTCTTGTGAATGCCAGGTGTTTGTGTTTGTATTGTTGTTCTGTAGTAAAACATTAAATTGACGCATGACGCCACCACACCAAGTGACACCGACATCTTCTGTTTGCATCTTCATG